>NC_069500.1:1027521973-1027616973 GCF_027579735.1 Bombina bombina
CAAAAGTTCCCTCTTGTTTTGTGTTAGAGGAAGTTGAAGCTGCGCCCCTCTTGAAGTTTCGAAAGGGCCGAAAACTAGACTGTTTGGTCCTTAATTTGTGGACCTGTCTTGAGGAAGGGCGTGACCTTTTCCTCCAGTGATGTCAGAAATGATCTCCTTCAGTCCAGGCCCGAATAGGATCTGTCCTTTGAAGGGAATGTTGAGAAGTTTAGACTTTCAAGTCACGTCAGCTGACCAGGATTTAAGCCATAGCGCCCTACGCGCCTGAATAGCAATACCTGAATGTTTAGCCGTTAGCTTGGTTAAATGAACAACGGCGTCAGAAACAAATTAATTGGCTAGCTTAAGGGCCCTAAGCTTGTCAATAATATCTTCCAACGGGGTTTCAACCTGTAGAGCCTCCTCTAGGGACTCAAACCAGAAAGCCGTGGCAGCAGTGACTGGGGCAATGCATGCAAGAGGCTGGAGAATAAAACCTTGTTGAATAAAAATTTTCTTAAGGTAACCCTCTAATTTTTTATCCATTGGATCTAGAAAAGCACAACTGTCCTCGACAGGGATAGTGGTACGCTTAGCTAGAGTAGAAACTGCTCCCTCCACCTTAGGGAATATCTGCCATAAGTCCTGTGTAGCGGCGTCTATAGGAAACATCTTTTTAAAAACAGGAGGGGGAGAGAACGGTACACCTGGTCTATCCCATTCCTTAGTAATAATTTCAGAAAACCTTTTAGGGATTAGAAAAACATCAGTGTAAGTAGGTACTGCATAGTATTTATACAATCTACATAATTTCTCTGGGACTACAATAGTGGCACAGTTGTCCAGAGTTGCTAAAACCTCCCTGAGCAATACGCGGAGGTGTTCAAGCTTAAATTTAAATGTAGACATATCAGAATCAGATTGAAGTATCTTCCCTGAATCAGAAAAATCACCTACAGATTGAAAATCCCCTGCTTCAGCTTCATTATATTGTGAGGGTGTATCAGAGATAGCTACTAAAGCGTCAGAGAGCTCTGTATTTATTCTAGTCCCAGAGCTGTCTCGCTTTCCTTGCAATCCTGGCAGTTTAGATAATACCTCTGTAAGGGTATGATTCATAACTGCCGCCATGTCTTGCAAGGTATACGCAATGGGCGCGCTAGATGTACTTGGCGTCCCATGAGCGGGATTTATAGGATCTGACACATGGGGAGAGTTAGACGGCATAACTTCCTCCTTGTCAATTTCTTCTGGTGATAAATTTTTTAAAGCCAGAATATGGTCTTTGTAATCTATAGTAAAATCAGTGCATTTGGTACACATTCTAAGAGGGGGTTCCACAATGGCTTCTAAACATAATGAACAATGAGTTTCCTCTATGTCAGACATGTTTAAACAGACTAGTAATGAGACCAGCAAGCTTGGAAAACACTTTAATAACTGTGAACAAGCAAAAAATAAAAATGGTACTGTGCCTTTAAGAGAAAAAAAACAATCACAGAAACTGCTAAAACAGTGAAAAAAAGCAGTAAATCTTACGAAATTTTTACAGTGTGTATAATAGGCTGAAAGAGCATTGCACCCACTTGCAAATGGATGATTAACCCCTTAGTTTAAAAACCGGATCAAAAAAATGATATAAACGTTTTTAAACAGTCACAACAAACTGCCACAGCTCTACTGTGGCCCTACCTGCCCATACAACGACTTTGGAAGGCACAAAATCCCCTTAGAGAGGTCCTATATGTTCAGGGGACTCCTTCAGGGAAGCTGGATGTCTCAAGCTGCAAAAACTAATGGAAAATAGGCCCCTCCCAACCTGAACTCAGTGAGAGGGCCTTTAAAAACTATCCCTAGGCAAAATCTAGTCAGCCATGTGGAAAAACTGGGCCCCAGAATAAAGTTTTATCACCAATATGAAATAAACGTTTATACACCTCAAGCAAACGTTATATCTATTCAGTAATGTGAGTAAATAATAAAAATATTACCCTTTACAGCAAGCATGATACCAGTCGTTATTAAATCACTGTAATCAGGCTTACCTTAAATAAATCCGGTATAGTCAGCATTTTCTAGCTTATCATTTCTCTAGAAAAATTTTAAACTTCACATACCTCAGAGCAGGAGACCCTGCACGCTATTACCCCAGCTGAAGTTACCCATCTCTTCAGTTATGTGTGAAAACAGCAATGGATCTTAGTTACAACCTGCTAAGATGATCAAAGACCACATGCAGACTCTTCTTCAACTTTCTGCCTGAGGCTAAAATAGTACAACTCCGGTACCATTTGAAAATAACAAACTTTTGATTGAAGATAAACTACATTAATGCACCACATCTCTCTAGCTGCTTCCCTTGTTGAGAGCTGCAAGAGAATGACTGGGAGGTGGCAGTTAGGGGAGGAGCTATATAGAAAGCTCTGCTGTGGGTGATCCTCTTGCAGCTTCCTGTTGGGAAGGAGAATATCCCACAAGTAATGGATGAATCAGTGGACTGGATACACCTTACAAGAGAAAGCATTTATCCAAACTGGTTGGGATTAGAAAAGGTTTGAATTATGGGACCAAGTGAAAACAACAATCTTATGTCATTTAGGCAATATTTACATGTCATAGTACAGCTTATACATGCAACCTAAAGCTAGTTTTAGATCATTTAAAATAATTGTGGGAGGAGTATATATTAATTTATATACACATACACACCCCACATCAAGTGATCAGGCTTAGATTTCTCCAACAAAAACAAAAAAAAACATACTTTTCATCTTTACACCAACCAAATATCTCTAAATATATATATATATATATATATATATATATATATATATATATATATATATATATTTTAAATTGCAATGTTTTTCAGACAAGCAAATGTCTATGTATATTTCCAAGAAACTTTGGTGAAGTGACAAATGATTGTTTATAAGCATTTATAACTGCCCTCTGGGGCATAATCACAAAATTGCAGTCTACATTTGTATGTGTCATCATAGATAAATAAAAGAATACATATAACTTTATGTGTTGAAGCAGACTACACGCTATAGAATATACTGTAATTTCGGATCTCATCATTGTATGACGAACAGTCTGGATTTCTCATATGTACTTCTGAATAACCTGCATTGTGTTCTTTTAACACTGTAACAGAATTCATATTGATAAACTGTATGTTGGTAGTACTTAAAGGGACATTTTAGTGCTAAAATTACAAGTGACCCTGCACATGTGTTTAACCCCCACCACAGATAACTGCTGAATCCAAGCAGACACAGTCAGTGAGCTAAACAGCAACAGAAGTCACACAATCCCACCAATCCCCGCCCAAGATGCTTAGGAGTAGCAGATGTCTGTGGCTCCTTAGTGGGACAATAACTATGTGTTTAACCATTTCCAGGAGTTAAATACATAGACAGCGGAAAGCCTATGATTTAAGCCAAGTAATTATTTTCACTGCAATGTCTCTTTAACGGTACAAGATTCTCAAAAGGTTTCTCTTGTGTAACTCAAAGAAAATGTTTCCAAATGTATTAGCGGTTTGCTATTTAAAAAAAAAAGATATTACTTTGTTAAAGGGACACTGAACCCAATTTTTTTCTTTTGTGATTCAGATAGAGCATGCAATTTTAAGCAACTTTCTAATTTACTCCTATTATCATTTTTTTCTTTCGTTCTCTTGTTATCTTTATTTGAAAAATAAGGCATCTAGGCTTTTTTGGTTCAGAACTCTGGACAGCACTTTTTATTGGTGGATGAATTTATCCACCAATCAGAAAGAACAACCCAGGTTGTTCACCAAAAATGGGCCGGCATCTAAACTTACATTCTTGCATTTCAAATAAAGGTACCAAGAGAATGAAGAAAAATTGATAATAGGAGTTAATCAGAAAGTTGCTTAAAATTGCATGCTCTATCTGAATTATGAAAGAAAAAATTTGGGTTCAGTGTCCCTTTAATCAAACCATTTATTTTCCTAGGGGAGTTGTCCCTGTCAGCCCATGAACAGTAGTTTCAGGAATCAGTTGTACAGAATCATGTCCTTATTGTCGGTTTCATCTTAAATTTAAAGGGATAGGAAACCCCAATTTTTCTATCATGATTTGGATAGACTATACAATTTAAACAACTTTCCTATTTACTTCTATTATCAAATTTTCTTAATTCGCTTGTTATTCTTTGCTGAAACACTACTGAGATCTAGCTAAACACATCTAATAATGCAAGTTTAATATTGACTTTCCTTTCCCTTTAAAACAGAAAAAAATAAAGCAAACAGGCACTAAAATTGTGCTTTAACTTCCAAAATTATTTATTTCAGATACTATTCAGATTTTTTTTTTTTTGAGACATTTCTTGTTATAATTATCTATTTTCAGATAAAAGGCTCAATTATCATGAACTTGCCAGCATGGAGAGGAGTTTGGGGCTTTTTCAGCATTATATATAATGTAGGTGTTTCTCCTTCACATCCAATACCTGCATAGCTAGATAACAGCTCTCAAAATAAAAATGGATTTTCTAACATCCTTTGAGGGGCTTTGCTGTACTAACAAACCATTTTAGATAATCTCACCAGACCGGGCAGCTATAAAGAATCAGGCCCATAGTCTCTACCATGCACCTTTATGATAATCGTATTAACAAAAGATTCAACTTTATTAACATTACCGACAAGAGCAATATAAATGACAACCCAGGTAATCCAGTAATGTATTTGCAGCCTATGGTTAAACTTAAAGGGACACTGTAGCCAAAAATGTAATTCCGTGATTCAGATTGAGCATGAAATTTCAATCAAATTTCGAATTTACTCCTATTATCAAAATATCTTCATTCTCTTGGTATCTTTATTTGAAATGCAAGAATGTAAGTTTAGATGCCGGCCCATTTTTGTTGAACAACCTGAGTTGTCCTTGCTGATTGGTGGATAAATTCATCCACCAATAAAAAAGTGCTGTCCAGAGTACTGAAACCAAAATAAAGCTTAGATGCCTTCTTTTTCCAAAAAAGATAGCAAGAGAACCAAGATAAATTGATAATAGGAGTAAACTAGAAAGTTAAGTAAAATTGCATGCTCTTTCAGAATTACAACTGAACAAATATGGGTTCAGTGTCCCTTTAAGGTGACATTAAACTGCTGTGCACAGCTACAAAAGAATAACTATGCACTGTGTTATTGCATTTCATTCTGTTCCTGCAGCTTTACAAATCAGTGTTCCTATTTTAATAACTTAAAAGGTGCCAGATACTGAAGCTCCGCCTCTTTACTGGGGGCTGCCATAATGGAGCACAGGTATTCTGACAGAAGCTGTGTACACTCACAGATCAGTAATGCTGCCCACCTTTTTTTTACAGTTGTATAATGTGCATGATACAAAGTTGGAACTTTACATGTTTATGGTTACACAAAATATATTTAAAAAAAAAAAAAAATCACTCAAACACAATATAGAGCAATGCAGCCACAGCAAAAATGTACAGCTCCTGCTTTGTATTATGCACATTATACAGCTGTAAACAAAAAATAATAATTATTGATCTGTGAGAGTGCACAGCTTATGTCACAAGCTGTGAGAATACCTGAGCTTCATGATGGCAGCCCCCAGTACAAAGAGGCGGAGCTTCCGTATCTGGCTCCTTTAAGCTATTAAGACAGGAGAACGGATTTGCAGAACAGAATACAATGCAATAGCAGTGAGTGGTGACCATTCTAGAGTCGTTGTGCCCAGCAGTTTAATGTCCCTTTAATTCACTTTTTGAGAATAAACTGGGTGTTCTATTTCCAATAAAAAAGCAGGAGGCGAAAAAAAAAAGTTTTTTTTAAAAGGGGACATAAAACTCATTTGAATAGAGCATACAATTTTAAACAACTTTCCAATTTACTTCTATTATCAAATGTTCTTTGTTTTCTTGTTATCCTTTGTTTAAAAGCAGGGAACGAAGTTCAGGAGTGTGCACGTGTCTGCAGAATTATATGGCAGCAGTTTTGCTACTATGTTATACATGTTATACATTAGCAAGAGCACTATTCCCTGTCATTTAGAGCTTCAGGTATGTGCACGCTACCTACCTAGGTATCTTGACAAATAACATGAGAACAAAGTAAGTTTGATAATAGAACTAAATTGGAAACTTTTAAAATTGTATTCTATATCTGAATGAAAGAAAAATGTCCCCTAAATACCTCCAGCTCTCTGAAGTAAAATAAAGGTAACACTACTTAAAAAAGGAAGTTTCTTTTTATTTAACATATGTTTACATGTAACCAACAAACATTTAGCAATAAGACACTTTGTAAAAATGATCAGATCTTAACATTTTACAAGATCTCCAAAAGAAAAACCATGGATTCTTCTGATACACATTTATTTAAAGGGACATTGAATACATGTATGAATATTGTTATTATATAAAAGAGGGTATTTTAAAATGTATTCTAGTTGTTGTCTTTTTTTTTTTTTTTCCCTTCTTCAAACCAGTGTTTTGCAAACTTGAATTTAATTGAATTGCAGTTTTAGAGTTTACCAAAAGAGGGTCAATCATAATCCTTTAGATAAATGTATCTAACAATTTACAATGGAAAAAATCGCCATTAGAGTCTATGGAGATTTTTGTACATAAATCAAGATACACGTAGATTTTGATCAAGCGCATACATTTTTATGAAAGCATTGAAAGGCTTTGTGACTAAACAGAAACGTTTACATAAATAATATGATTTAACCTTTTAGTTTTTTTACTAAAAAAAAAAAAACCAGATGAGCACATTGTATAAATAATATGGAGATCAAATATATATCACACTTCAAATAAGCAGAGCTTAGCTAGATAGCTACACGTGCTGACACAGATGCACTGACTACATATTCTGACAGGTTCAAGATTTGCTGTCTTACATATAGATCACTGTAAATTTGCTGCTTGAAGAAAAATAGTGCAGCCGTCATACAAATATACCAATAACTTTCCCACAGGATTGGAGACTTAACATTGGGGGGGAAAAAAAGTGTAGGGTCTGAAAAAATTCAGTTGAAGACTCCATTATGGACCCTGGCTCTTAGGTTGGACAAGTGACAACTAGACTTTTGCATTTCTCCCTATGCTTATGGAAGACACCTGTTCGGAACAATACGTTTCCCTATTAGCTTTACACTGAGATCAGAAGAATAGATTCAGTTTTACAGAAAGACACAGAATGCACTGCCTAAGCTTTATGTTGTTATATTTGGTTTACTTAGAGAAATCCAATACTTCTATATAGGATTTCATTCCCCCCACCCCCTCTCTTTGGTTTCCATTTACAAGAACACAATCACAGATTCACACAAATCATGAATTCAAGCCAAGGGCTGCAACTAGCAATATATAAATACATTTGATATTACAGTCACTGAGCAAATGCTGCAAATTGCACTGCAGACACATTTCCCAAACCTTGTTCAATGGACCTTTAGTAGTTGCTTAATAACAAACTAATACAATGCTTATTTCTAAAGGGGCGATGCACAGGGAGAAAAAGGGGACAGCAGCTCTAGCTGTAAAGGCTGTAGCTGATATGTGTGGAGTAGGAAGTGAGAGCTTGGTCCTTGGCTTGTGAGAGCTAACTTAAAGGGACATTATACACTAGATTTTTCCTTGTATAAATGTTTTGTAGATGATCCATTTATATAGCCCATACAGGGTTTTTTTTTTTTTTTAAATGGATAGTTTTGCTTATTTTTAAATAACTTTGTTCTGATTTTCAGACTCCAGCGTGTTCCCGTTTGAGTAAAGGGCCTTTTCATATGCAAATGAAGGGGGAAGGGGAGTGTCTGCTATTTCCCACTAGCAGTGGGTGTTCCAGTAACCTTTTAAACAGAGCTAAACTGGAAGCTTCTAAGCAAGTTTTTAAAAATTGTTTTATACTGGATTTTTATTAGTATCTGTGCATATTGTTCTATATTGTTATAGTAGCGTCTATTACATGCAGAAAATTGGTGTATACTATCCCTTTAAAGGTTCCATTAACATTCCCAAAGCTATGTACCATGGCTGAACTGGTAAATATATCTACTTAAAAACAAATGTATGTTGCCCCAACCACTCTGAAAACAACTCTCCACCCAATTCCAAAATAATAGTTAAAGCAGAAATTGTCCTAAATTAGACAACATTCAGCTTTTACTTAAAAGGACAATGAAGTCAAAATGAAACTTTGATTGGATAGATAATGACATTTTAAACAACTTTCCAATTTACTTCTATTATAAATTTTACTAAGTTCTCTTGGTGTCCTTTGTTAAAGAGTATTCCTAGATGAGCACAGGAGCGTGCAGGTGTCTCAAGCCCTCTGCAAGAGTGTTTGTAACATTATTTATAGCAATGTTACAAACACTGCTGCCACAGACACATGCACGCTCCTAAGCTCCTATCAGTCTACCTAGGTTATGTTTTCAACAAAGAATACTAAATAGAATAAAGCAAATTTGAGAACAGAAGTAAAATTGAAAGGTTGTTTAAAATGACATGCTCTAAATCATAGGTTTCATTTTGACTTTACTGTCCCTTAAATTACACCTGCAAACCTGTATTATAAATGAAGACAATTAACAATATAACAAGATTACATACTGAAATATAATTTAATGTCAATCCCCCCCCCCAAAAAAAAGAACCATAATATATTGAATTTATACAAACCTTTTAAGATTTATACATACAGAGACACATATTTACAGAAGATAAACTTGCTGAGACAATTCAAAGGTTAAACTGCAACAAACACATATTACATAAAAGTGAGCGTGCTGGCACAGGATTCTTACAATAAATAGGTCCTTTGATGCAACTTAAATCTACAAAAATAGTTTTAAACAGTGTACTGGCTTTATACAGCATCAATTCAACCACAACATTTTAAAGAAGAGATAAAGCAAAATGTGCATATGAAGCTGGCGATCAGTAAAGGCTGGTCTTCCTCATGATTCTCAGAAACTCCTGTTCATTTATTTCCCCATCCCCATCACGGTCTGCTTCATCAATCATTTCCTGTAACATAAAATGATACATATATTATACTCAGAAAAACATAGTTATGCATTTAAATTCTATTTGATTCCAAACATGCCAGCAGCAAATACTGTACATTGTTGTATTATTTGGCTATAACATCAGGTTGCATCATACCTGCAGCTCCTCATCTGTTAAATTCTCTCCTAATTCCTTTGCGACCCTTTTCAGGTTTTTAAAGGATATCTTCCCTGTCCCATCATCATCAAATAATCGAAAAGCCTTCATAATTTCTTCTTTTGAATCTTTCTCACTCTGTCAATAGAATGTTATGGTTATGTTTGAGCATATTAAAAGTAAAATAACTAAATAGCTATGACAATTTACCATTTTTTGAGTCATAAGAGCTAAAAAGTCCTCAAAATCAATAGTGCCGGAACCATCTTTGTCAATGTCTGCAATCATTTTTTTCATTTCTTCTTTCTTTGGCTCAAAGCCTAAAGCCCGCATGGCCACCTGTTAAAAAAAAAAAAAGTTGGATTTAAATATTTAATTTGTTACTATTTTTCACAAGGATTGTCATGCATAGAAAACATATCTACATAATGAGTTGCCCAATAGAAAAAAAAAATGTTATATGAGAGGCCGGTATTTACATTCAGAATTTCATGATTTCTAAACAAAGTTAAAACACTAGCATAAACCGTTTGTCTACCTATGACATAAGTAGTTACTTGACAAACTATGGGTTACTAAACAAACAGCATTTTCCTTCCCTTTTACAATTGCAACCTGCCACCTGGTATTTCTAGTTGCCATGGTAACTTGGCACCCGGTATTTGTTGATCAATGTATTAAGAGAATAAATTATATATGAGTGGTTTCCCTTTCGTTCCAATACCAAGCGCTTGTTCAGAGGGAACTGAAGAGCCTCCCTAAACATCATACATACATACAGACCGGTAATATTTTAATAGGTTCAGGTTCACTCTGAACCTATTTTTGCCTAGCATCTCACCCTTTATAGTTCAAACGTTTGACATATGTGATTTTTCAGGTCTTTTTCCCCGATTGGAGAGATAGCAGTGCTCTCTGAATTTTGTTATGTTTTTATACATCATTTATATATTAGCTTAATGGTGGCATGGTCCACAACCGTTTTTTAATATTGTTATTAAACATTATGTTTTATTTTAGTTAAATGTAATTCCCTTCTTTCCATACCGTACTCCACTCCATGATATAACACGGTATTACGACCTGTATGTGTGCCCTAATAATGCTTCTGTCCTCCCCTTCCCTCCCTTGAGAGGCCCAGAAATAGAATCCAATCCCATATGCAGCAGTTCCTTATAGCAGAAGTCATACATTTCGTAGATAATAAAATATGGAGTGTGGGTAAACAGATTAATGGGCCTATATATTCTCATGAGGAAAATAATTTCTATAGCTCTTCATTTTATTTACACAGCTACTTAAATATTGTAAGCATAAATCAAATAAATGAATCGATATACAATTCTATGTTAAATCATACCTTTAGTTCCTTCACGTCAATAGTACCAGATCCATCTGTGTCAAACAAATCAAAAGCTTCACGAATTTCCTGCTTTTGTTCCTCTGTTAGTTCTGGTTTTGCCCCAGTTTTTTTACGCTGAGCAACACCCAACCCAGGTCTTCTCAGAACAGACGCCTTCAAATAAAGAAAGGGCATAATTTATAAATAAATAAATATTCTTATTGAGATATGTACAGATAATTCATACACACACACACAATATATATGTGCCTTCTACATTTTATTTTGAACAATTTCATAGCAAAATCTTTCAGGAACATTAACCCCTTTACTACTAGGAATTTCAAAGAAAAACCTGTCCATAGTATAGGAGAGTTTTTAGCATTTTTGCTATCACTCTGTTTAAACAGAAATAGAGTCTTTGTTTTTTTGATTTACCTATGAAAAATATAAATATATTTAAAAGTAGACAACCCAAAGTATTGATCTAGGCCCATTTTGGTATATTTGATGCCTCTCAGCAAAGTCAGCCTGGACTTCATTTCTAACAAATATCTATATGCAAAAAAGGTAAATAAATACCAGCTATGAGGTTAGGGAAAAAATATCTAATCAGCTCTTAAAATAACAGATATGTACCAGATTCAACATCCAAGTATATATTACAATTTATTAAAAATATATATAAAAAAAAATAAAATAAAAAAGGGTCCAAAGCGCTACGGACTTCCAGGACAAAACCATACAAAAAGTTATCTATACAGTATATATAATCAGCAACAGCAAGCAATCAGCTAATAATTGTGCAAACAGATAATAGTGTACATCAATTAAAATAACTCCCTTCAATCTAGGGCTAAGTGAAAATAATAAGCTTGCCACTTTATCATGGAAAGCATAGTCCCATTTTGAAAGTTTCGCCAAAGAGCAGGCCCACTGTCTAAGACATTGAAAACCTCTGCTTTAAAGCAGATGGACATTGAGTATTTTCAATAAAAATAAAAAAAAAATTATAAAAAAACAAAACACTAGACTAGATAAACTAATGCGTCACAATTAGGGGTGTGCATGACTAATAATTTTACAATCGACTAGTCGAGGGCTGTTGCTTTCGACTAGTCGAAATCACCCCCTCTTGTCAGAAAATAGGTATTAAATGCAAAATATTTTTAATGCAATTGTAAAATGTTCCTTTTTTTTATTTTTATTTATTTTTAAAACCTAGTCAACACAACAACCCTAATATGTGAACTAAAAACTAAATATGCGAAGCGCGTCCATGCAAGTTTTTATTTAACAAAAACCATCAACTACTTGGCAATGTCCATAATATTTTAATTATATTAATTAATTGTTCTTGTTAAGAAAAATGAGCATGTCCACATGCTCCGGGATTAGACAATTACGTAGTCTGTTGACTATCAGGCCCGCAGCTGAGAAAACTCGTTCAGCTGGTACAGATGTTGCCGGGATGCACAGGTATGCTTTCGCTAGCCGTGATAATTTCCTGTACTTGAATTCATTTGCCTTCCACCATGCCAGAGGGTCTTCAAATGGAGGAATGCGCTCATCTTGCATGTAGTTGTCCAGCTTGGTTTGACATTGCATCCTCTGTATAGTAGTCATCTCTGAATAATGTTGCCATAGCAGTAACAGTGCGACGTTGCTTTTCAGGTGGTCCGCTTACCACTGTACTTGTACTACTTGGTTCATTTTCGGTGACATCACCACCGTTTTCCATAACATAAAACAATTCCGCAACTTTGTTTGCGACTGCTTTCTTGACCGTGTCTTCTGTAAACTTAAGGTGTTTGTGCCTGGGGTCTAGAAATGAAGCGATGAGCGCCACATTATGCAATTTTCCTGTGCTTGTAGGTGCAAAGCAGCGCTTAAGGGACTCCGATACAGTTGTTTTAAACTGTGATACTTTTGTTGACTCTCCTGTAGTACTAATGAGATGCTTGGACAGGAGAGTGGCTGTGAATCATAGAGACTGATACCTCAGACTCTCCGCACAAACCAGTTGTAGCACATTTCAAGGAGCTTAACACTGGAAGTAGCTCTTCGATAGTGAGCCAAATATCGTCAGCCAGGTCAAGTGTGCGAGCATCTGTCAACTTTGTGTACACCCTGTCAGACAGGACTGCGACAATTGCCCATCTCTGTTCCAGTAAGCGCTCAAACATGTCATAGATGGAATTCCATCGGGTACGGCAGTACTGCACGAGGCGGTGCTCAGGCAGAGATTGTTGTTTTTGTTTCATCTTCAGCGCCTGAGTAGCTGTTGTGCTGTGATGAAAATGTGATACAAGACGACTGGCCGCACCCACTACATGTTGTATGACACCAAGTTTAATGCCATCGTTGAATGCAAGCTGCAAAGTGTGCGCAAAGCACGGATTTGACTCCCATTCTAATGCCGAGTTTGCTAAAACGATATTGCTTGCGCTGTCATGAACACAAGCAGTGATTTTGCCCCGCAAATCTCAATGGTCTACTGCAGTGTTCAACACATTAGCGAGATTCTCTGCTGTATGCCTCTCTGGCATGGCACGGGTCTGTAGAACCACACTTTTCATTTCCCAGTCTGTTATGAAATGACAAGTTATGGTAATGTAGGACTCGGTAGTTAATGCTGTCCACGCGTCAATTGTAATTGCAGCCTTCTCGACTTTTGCCAAGGTTTTGCGGACAGAACTAGCCAAACCTACGTGCATTTTTTCAAGCCGAGTTGCAACTGTTTTTCGTGCAGGGACAGTGTTTCTCCTGTTAAGTGTAGTCAGTCCACGGGTCATCCATTACTTATGGGATTATAACTCCTCCCTAACAGGAAGTGCAAGAGGATCACCCAAGCAGAGCTGCAATATAGCTCCTCCCCTCTACGTCATATCTAGTCATTCTCTTGCACCTAACCAATAGATAGGATGTGTGAGAGGACAGTGGTTATTAAAACTTAGTTTTTATTTCTTCAATCAAAAGTTTGTTATTTTAAACGGCACCGGAGTGTGTTGTTTTTTCTCAGGCAGTATTAGAAGAAGAATCTACCCGAGTTTGTGTATGATCTTAGCGGACGTAACTAAGATCCATTTGCTGTTCTCGGCCATTCTGAGGAGCGAGGTAGCTTCAGAACAGGGGACAGCGGGCAGGGTTCACCTGCAAAGAGGTATGTTGCAGTATATTATTTTCTAAGGAATGGAATTGACTGAGAAAATACTGCTAATACCGATAAAATGTAAGTACAGCCTTAAATGCAGTAGTAGCAACTGGTATCAGGCTGTTATGTATGTATGTTGGCACTGAAGTATTTCTGGGGAATGGCACTTCACTAAGAAAATACTGTATACATATAACTTATAGCCTTTCTGCAGTGATAGCAACAGGCTTTTATTATCATTTCATATATTTATATTTAAAACGTTTACTGGCAGGTTAATCGTTTTTCTCTCTGAGGTACTTGGTGAAAAATTTATGGGCATTATTTTCCACTTGGCTGTCGTCTATTTTGAATAAATTCAGTTTACTGAGCTTCCCCACTGTTGTATCATGAGTGGGAGGGGCCTATTTTGGCGCTTTTACTACGCATAAAAAATTCAGTCACAGTCTTCCTTATTCTCCCTGCATGATCCAGAACGTCTCTGCAGAGCTCAGGGGTCTCCAAAACTAGTTTTGAGGGAGGTAATCACTCACAGCAGACCTGTGAGACTGTGTTTTGACTGTGATAAAAACGTATATATAATAGTTGTTATCCGTTTTTCTGGGTATTAAGGGGTTAATCATCCATTGCTAGTGGGTGCATTCCTTTGCTAAATTAATGCATTTACTGTAAAAATTTGGTTTCTATAACTAATCCGGTTCATTGTTATTGCAACTGTGACAGTTTTTTGTGTGCTTCTTAAAGGCACAGTAACGTTTTTTATATTGCTTGAAAATTGTTTTGAAAAGTATTTTCCAAGCTTGCTAGTCTAACTGCTAGTTTGTTTAAACATGTCTGACACAGAGGAATCTCTTTGTGCAATATGTTCAAAGGCCAATGTGGAGCCCAATAGAAATTTGTGTACTAATTGCATTGATGCTACTTTAAATAAAAGCCAATCTGTACATGTTAAGAAAATTTCACCAGACAACGAGGGGAAAGTTATGCCGACTAACTCTCCTCACGTGTCAGTACCTGCATCTCCCGCTCAGGAGGTGCGTGATATTGTGACGCCAAGTACATCAGGGCGGCCATTACAAATCACTTTGCAAGACATGGCTAATGTTATGACTGAAGTTTTATCTAAATTGCCAGAACTTAGAGGTAAACGCGACCACTCTGAGGTGAGAACAGAGTACGCTGATAATGTTAGAGCCATGTCTGATACTGCGTCACAAGTGGCAGAGCATGAAGACGGAGAGCTTCATTCTGTAGGTGACGGATCTGATCCAAATAGACTGGACTCAGACATTTCAAATTTTTAATTTAAGCTTCAGAACCTCCGTGTACTATTAGGGGAGGTATTAGCGGCTCTGAATGATTGTAACACGGTTGCAATCCCAGAGAAATTATGTAGGCTGGATAGATACTATGCGGTACCGGCGTGTACTGACGTCTTTCCTATACCTAAGAGGCTTACAGAGATTATTAACAAGGAGTGGGATAGGCCCGGTGTACCCTTTTCCCCCCCTCCTATATTTAGAAAAATGTTTCCAATAGACGCCACCACACGGGACTTATGGCAGACGGTCCCTAAGGTGGAGGGAGCAGTTTCTACTCTGGCTAAGCGTATCACTATCCCGGTGGAGGATAGCTGTGCTTTTTCAGATCCAATGGATAAAAAGTTAGAGGGTTACCTTAAGAAAATGTTTACTCAACAAGGTTTTATATTACAACCCCTCGCATGCATTGCGCCTGTCACGGCTGCGGCAGCATTCTGGTTTGAGTCTCTGGAAGAGACCCTTGAGACAGCTCCATTGGATGAGATTATAAACAAGCTTAAAACCCTTAAGCTAGCTAATTCATTTATTTCTGATGCCGTAGTACATCTAACTAAGCTTACGGCTAAGAATTCCGGATTCGCCATTCAGGCGCGCAGAGCGCTGTGGCTAAAATCCTGGTCAGCTGATGTGACTTCTAAATCTAAATTGCTTAACATACCTTTCAAAGGGCAGACATTATTCGGGCCCGGTTTGAAGGAAATTATCGCTGACATTACTGGAGGTAAGGGCCATGCCCTGCCTCAAGACAGAGCCAAACCAAGGGCTAGACAGTCTAATTTTCGTGCCTTTCGTAACTTCAAGGCAGGAGCAGCATCAACTTCCTCCGCTCCAAAACAGGAAGGATCTGTTGCTCGCTACAGACAGGGCTGGAAACCTAACCAGACCTGGAACAAGGGCAAGCAGGCCAGAAAACCTGCTGCTGCCCCTAAGACAGCATGAAGTGAGGGCCCCCAATCCGGAAACGGATCTAGTAGGGGGCAGACTTTCTCTCTTCGCCCAGGCTTGGGCAAGAGATGTCCAGGATCCCTGGGCGTTAGAGATCATATCTCAGGGATATCTTCTGGACTTCAAAGCTTCTCCTCCAAAAGGGAGATTTCATCTTTCAAGGTTGTCAACAAACCAGATAAAGAAAGGAGGCGTTTCTACGCTGTGTACAAGATCTTTTACTAATGGGAGTGATCCACCCGGTTCCGCGGTCGGAGCACTGACAAGGGTTTTTTTTTTGAAAATACTTTTTTTTATTGAAGTTGAAACAAATATTGACAAACAAAATTCGCCATTAAGTCACAGTTACATTGAAGTGAGCAGTACATTATCCATGACTATAAATAGAGATTATCAACAAATAGAGAGAGAGTAACATATCAGATTTTAAAATGGAGATAGAAGAGAGATTAGGCGAGGTATGATAGAACTTCATTTTATATTGTATTATTGACAGATGATCTCCACATTGCAGTAGGAAAAATACCCTTTAAATTATCTGGGTCTAAGGTATCAACTTGTGGAGATTTAGCATATGTGTCGACCACTTTTGGGCCGAGGTATATAAGGGGGAAGGGGAAGACAGCGGGCAAGAGCCGCTTAAGTATAAGGGGAAGATGGAGGGGCGGAGCTTTCCATCTGGGGAGGTGGAGCCTATAATATAGCTGAGGATGAGATGGTTCCCTCGCTTGTTAGGTATCTTCTGAGGATGGTGCTAGGGTTATGAGGTTGTTATTCTGGAGAAGTCAGTAGGACTTGTGTCTATCTACTTAAAGTAAATACTATAATGTAATAGGGATATTAGGAGAATAGTATACAGTATAGTTATGCAGTCTAGAGGGACAATGGAGGTAGGATGCCGCCAATATAAATATAATTGTGTTTAACGTATTAATTGGCTGAGTTTAAATATAGTTACAGATATGGACATGAAGATCGGGGATGGCTATAGAGTTCAAGGGGGGAGGTTGACAGTGGTGACTATGGGATACTCGATGTATATCTTTGATTGTTACTGGTGGAGGGTAAGGTGATGTGGGGACAGAAATATTCTGATAGGAAAGCAAGCTAGAGGGCATGTGTAGGCAAAATTTATGACACTGTTAGCTATGCATATGTTTAACAAGGACTATTAGTGGGGAGCTTAATAGCATGTAGTATTTAGTATGACATCTAGAACACTTTTTGACTATAGGAAACAGGAGTCGGGATCTATCTAGATGGGGAGTCTCGCTTATTAGTATATGTATATATGATCAGTAAATGTAAATTAAGTCAGCAGTGGCATAGATATATCTACCCCAGATTACCGGTAATGAGGAATATGAGATTTCCCTGTCATGGTACGGGCGTTCTGCTGTATGTAAGCATGAGTCCTTACAAACTCCAGATCTTAGTTCAATCAGGGGGCAGCTAATATCTTGGGGAGAGTGTTGCGTTCAACTATCGTTGTCCAGGATACTAACTTTTGCATATTCACCATTTTGCTACAGCGCTTGCTATCATGAAGCATAAAAAAAAGGTCTAACAAGGGGCTCTAGGGGAAGGATAAGGTGTACCTATAGTACAACTGGTTTATAGTGAGTCTATCTACTTCGGTATGGGGGATAACAAGAACACCTCTGTAAACATTTAAAGTGGGAGCAATAAGTAGGTTATTCAAAAGAACAGCCAAAAGTTATGTTACATTTTTACCCTCATATATATATAAACGAAGAATGCCATTAAGGGTATCTAACAAACTGTTGTCAAACTATTGGCATATATAATTGTTAAATAAGTAGCAGATGAGCTTAGATGAAAAATGTAAGACCTATATCAGAATATAAACATATCAAACATTAACTTAATTTTAGCACACATAAACAGCCCTAAATAACGTCAGAGATCCCAGTAAGACCCTAAGCTAAAACAAGATCTGAGTCTGAGGGGCAAATTATAAGTAATATTGTTGTCTAACCTGAGTTATGAGTAAATAAAATGCAAAGTATAGAGCCCATTTGTAGCATAGACGTGTCAAAGTATTGAGCTGCTATGTAAGCAACTGTCATAAAGATACTTCATACAAAGAAAAACATATGTAATCTATAGTAAAGGAGTGGTCCAATGTAAAGAAGGTTCCTGTCAAAAGAAGCAAATCTAACATATATCCAGCTGCTTATAGTAGTTACAGAGGAAAAAGTAACTGATAGTGTGAACCGTAAACAAACCACAATAATAATAGGTATAAAGCATTGCATGCATATAATAGGATTGAATTGTAGGTGTCCCTCTAAGGAACTCTAATGGGAAGTTGCATAGATATTAGGCATCTACAGAAAAAAAATCATAGTACCCCATGATTCAATATTAGTATAAATCAGCAGACATGTTAACAAACTATATTCTAAGTATAAGAAACATCTGAATGAGAGACTAACATAACTAATGCCTAAGGTTAGGACTAACTATAATAGGGTATATAGTATCTGGGTTGCCTAGCCCACTCCCGTGACCAGTAGTCCCAGAGATGCAGTAATTAACATGGGCAAGGCTTTCAGGGCATGGAACGAAGGTACCAATAAAGAAGGAGCAGGAGTGTTGCAGAGTGGGCCCAGCAAGTCCAGCATGGCAGAGAGTCCAAGGCAAGTGTACTCTGACCTCCTCATTCGGCTCTGAAAAATCTCCTTGTCACCTACTCCACAGAGAAAGAACGTATGAGTGTCTCCAATACTGTTTGAGGTAAGTCTGATTCTCTCCAGCTCTGCCCCGACCGGCCGCCTTGGGGCAAGAGCAGAGCAAACAGTTGCGCATTGGAGATAAATGTCCGGGCTGCTCTCTGGGCGCAGTGTGATCTGGGGAACTATCATGTTAGCCTGTTCCAGCGGAGTAGATAAAACGCTGTCGGTCTTAGCTGCTGTCAAGCTATGGGGGTCAAGATGTTGCAGAGCAGTGTCTTCCGCTGGTGGGCGAGTAGCAGTATCATGAACCTCCTCTGAAGTATCCGACAGGTCCCCCCGGTCGAGAGAGAGGCACCGGATGAGCGAGGTAAACTGAGCATCCATGCGGAGCTCCAGGGCAGCGAGTGCTCTTTCAATTTGGTACTCCATTCACTCCGCCGGTTAGAGGATCTATATTACCCCCCAGAGGTGGATGTCAGGAGGGGATCTAGGGTCTGGGTGCAAGTAGATTGCAACGTTTAACTGTTCCAATAGTGGTATCTTCAGCTTGTATTGGGGCTTAATCGTGTCCCTCTTACCCAGTATGCTAAACCCTGAACTTTGTGCAATAAACGATCTCCAGATCTGCTTCTGCGGTATAGGGCTTCCACGTGGTAGAGAAGATGGCTGCTCCTAGATGTTCTGTGCATCAGTCGGCCTGTAAAACAGCTACCGTCTCCTTTATGTAACTGTTATTCAGTGTCCCAATGAATCCTAACCTTCTCTTAGGACCCAGGGATGTCTGTAATGTGGATTGAAGCTGGGCTGAACGGCCAAATAAATAAAATTATAAGCTGTTTCCACAGAGCTGTAGTGAAGTGCGACCGTTCAGGTCCCAGGCTAGCTCCGCCCCCACTGACAAGGGTTTTACTCAAATCTGTTTGTGGTTCCCAAGAAAGAAGGAACCTTCAGACCAATCTTGGATTTAAAAATCCTAAACAAATTCCTAAGAGTTCCATCGTTCAAAATGGAAACTATTCGGACAATCTTACCCATGATCCAAAAGGGTCAGTACATGACCACAGTGGATTTTTTTTTTTTTTATAAATTTTTTTTATTATTTTGAAAGATGAATGAACATAAGAGCATCAAAAGCATGTACATACATATCAATAGTACATAAATCAGGAATAACAGAATTAACCAGAGATAGTGATATATAAAATAGTCACATAAAATAAGGAACACAAGAGAGAGAATGCTGGTTGTTTGAGTCTATATTCGGTGTCTGTTGGTCAACGATCTTATTCCCACCTCTCCATGGGAGAGTGCTAAAGTCCATTTGTTGTGGAAAAAAGACCCATATTATTAATAACCCGTATAAATCAGCAAACTCCGTAGTGTATAGAAGTTTCATCATCATAAATGTTCATACCAAAACTATAGCTTAAACATAGAATATGACAATCAGAAGTGTTAACCAGATTATATATAGAGAAAAATAGAAACTGTGTCAAGCTATCCAAAAAAATAAAAAAAGGGGGGGGGGGAAGAGAAAAGAAAAGAAAAAAAAAAAAGGGAGGGAGGTATACACCGACAGGGCATATGAGCGGGGGAGATTGGGAGGGTTCAGATAAGGGAAAGGAAAGGGGGAATGGGCAGGAGGATATAAGTAGCATCGGCTACAACCAACCCGAGGGACCTAATGTCCCCAAAGTGTCTGTAGGAGGAATTACTCTGGGCGAAGTGCCCAAATTTTGGACTGAAGGTCTGCTGACCCGTGGACATGGGAGACATAGGACTCCATTCTTTTAACAAAATCCAGTATATCCATCACCTGCTCCCAAGAAGGGACAATGCGTTGCAGCCACATACGAGCTACAGCTAATTTAACAGCTAGAAATAGGTAAATACAGAATAATTTCTGAGGTAGAGTCAATTTCCTAGGCAAGATGTGAAACAGGCATGAACTAGGGGACAAAGGTAAGTGAATATTCCCTGAAGAGCAGTATCGGATTGATTTTTGCCAAAGCGGCTGAATCTGACGGCAAGACCACCAGATATGATGAGGCGTTCCCAACTCCTCACAGCCCCTCCAACATTTGGGTGAATTGACTGCAGAGATTTTAAACAAACGGATAGGGGTCATATGCCATTGTAGCATAACCTTGAGAAATAGCTCGTACAGAGTTATGCAGTGTATGGCTTTCTTGGTTAATTGGACTGCAATCCGCCATTGTTGTGGCTCGTTTGAAACCATCAGGGAAGATTCCCATCGCCGTATTGGAGGAGACTTATAGAAAACTGGAGGCTTCATGAGTGTAAGATACGAGATGGACAAAAGTTTACCGGGAGATGTCATAGAGTCCCAGCGAACTTCCCAAGCGGTTTTAGACCTCAATGGGCCCGCACCAAAGCCCCACGAGAGGAGAAGGCTACGTAGTCTCCAGAATTCAAAGTGCAGTCGAGGAGGCGGATTAAACTTCCGGAGAAAGTCCTGATAAGTTAGTAACTTATCCCCTGCATAGAAATCTGCTATTCTAGTCAAACCCAAAGCGAGCCATAAGTTGGGATGGGAGTCTGGCAATGACAATAGCAGTCCCCTCAGGGAATGCGATGGCGAGGGATGCGGCGATACGGCCGAAAGGTTGTGAACCTTATCCCAAACCTGCAAATTCGATTTGACAATAGGATTAGCCAAAAGGGCTGGCGTCCTAGAGTGTCTGGGGATCCACACCAGATCCTGTAGGGTGAACCCAGCCGGGAGGGATGCTTGTTCAATCTCTGCCCATCGACTCTCCAATGGCAGCTTCCATTGGGTTACATGAGAGTCTGGCAGCCTCATGGTATTTTAGGATATTGGGGGCAGCCGCCCCACCAGCCAGAAGAGGTTGTTGTAGAATATTAGTAGCAAGTCTCGGAACCTTATTGCGCCAAATGAATTTGTTACATAGCTGTTGAAATTTGTAAATTGTAGATCTAGGAATCGGGATGGGTAGAGAGCGGAATAGGTAGGTAAGCTTTGGTAGGAGGCTCATTTTGAAGGCCGCGATACGACCCAGCCATAACAGTGACGGAACATTCCAAGTGTCGGTCGATTTTTCAATAGTTGACAATAAGGGATTAAAATTCAATTCTATCATCTTCGGAATACTATGCGAGAGATAAACCCCGAGATGTTTGATGTGTGTCGTAGACCACACAAACTTATAAGTGCGTTTCAGCTCATTAAGAGTCCCGTCCGAAATGTTAATAGCGTACGCCTCAGTCTTGAGGACATTTAGCTTGCAGTAACTGACTAAGGAGAATTTATTCAGTAGGGAAAATAGGTGGGGAAGAGAAGCAATAGGATCCGACACAAGCACTGTTAGGTCATCTGCAAACAAAGCAGTCTTCTGCTCCGTTCGATGGATACATACCCCTTGGATTAAGGGGCAGGACCGGATGGCCTCGGCTAAGGGTTCCATCATGAGGGCAAAAATAAGTGGGGACATTGGACATCCTTGTCTCGTGCCGTTCGTTATTAAAAAAGGTCTGGAGCAAAACCCCAGACCCCTGACTACTGCCGACGGGGTAGAGTAAAGTGCCGCGATTGCCGTGATGAAGGGCTCCGGGAGACCAAAGCGCCGCAGCACAGCAAACATATATTTCCAGTTCACCCTGTCGAAGGCCTTCTCAGCGTCCAACGACAGGGTGACACAGGGCAAGTGGGAACCATGAGCCTCAAGGTAGACATTCAGGAGACGTCTTGTATTATCTGGGCCTTGCCGGTGTAAGACAAAGCCCACCTGATCTGGTCTGACCAGCACTGGTAGTAAGGAGTTGAGGCGCGAAGCTAAAATCTTAGCATACAACTTAACGTCCAGGTTCAACAGTGAAATCGGCCTATAGCTGCCACAAAGGGTCAAGTCCTTTCCCTGTTTCGGGAGAGTAATGATAGTGGCCTGTAAAAATTCGGCCGAGAAGGTACCCCGCTCGCTTGCTAGCGTAAAAAAACGCCCTAGAATGGGAAGTAGTTGGGTTTGAAACTTTTTATAAAATAGATCAGAGAAGCCGTCTGGTCCTGGTGATTTAAAGGCCTTAAGAGATTTGATGGCTTTTTTAATCTCTATTAGTGAAATGGGATTCTGCAAAGAGTCAATGCAGTCTTGGGGAGCCGAAGGAAGGTTCAGCGAGGCTAGAAACGTCCCAACATTCTCAGATGTTGGAGGGCAAACTGAGCCGTCCTGTTTTAGATTATAGAGGGCGGCATAGTAATCCGCAAAAGCATTGCCAATATCTGTGGGTTTTATAACACACCGTCCATCTACCTTCAGCATGGGGATACGTGCTGCCGCCGTTTTCTGGCGTAACCTATTGGCCAATAATCTATCAGCTTTATTGCCTTTGTGGTAGTATATTTCTTTAAGCCGTAGAAGTCTCACGGCTGTCCTCTCAGACTCCAACTGTACTATACAGGCCTTAAGATCCACTAGTTGCTTGGACAGCGTATCTGTGGGGTTCATTTTATGTTCCCCAGAAATCTTTCGGAGGCTCATAGTAAGCTGTGCAAGGGTTTCTCCTTTGCGTTTTTTCTCGGCTGCTGCTATTTTTATAAACGACCCTCGAATATATGCTTTCAGTGCAGCCCATAAGGTGAAGTCGTCAACTTCACCGTTATCATTTAAAGCTAGGAACTCGGTAATGTCTTCAGCCATGGAAGCCTCCGTTCCAGGATTGGAGAACAAGTGGGGATGCAAGCGCCATGTTGACGTTCGTTGAAGTTCCATGGAGGATCGTAAATTAATATAAACAGGGTCGTGGTCAGACCATGAGCATTGAGGAATCCAAGTACGAGTCACACCATCCAGAAGACCCGGGTCACAAAAGAAAAAATCTAACCGCGAATACGAGCGATGTACTGGAGAGAAATAAGTATAATCCCGAGCAGTCGAGTTAAGGGCACGCCAGATGTCAAATAGGTTGAAGCGGTAGATTAAATGCCGAAATTGGTGCGATAGTTCAGCCATTGGCTTAGGGAATTTACGGGGGGTGTCCGATCGTCTATCCAGATTGGGGTCCCATATAAGATTGAAATCCCCGGCGAGAAGCAAAAGGCCCTGACGCAGAGTCTCCAATTTCTGGAGGAATTTGCGTAGAAACCGGATGTGTTGCTTATTAGGTCCATAGTAGGAGGCTAGCGTATACAGCGTACCGTCCAGTTTACAGACTAGAATCAAGTATCGTCCCTGAGGGTCAGAGTCAACAAAAACTTTCTCATAAGAGACATCTTTATGTATGAGGATAGCCGTTCCTCTTGATTTCTGAGAGAAACTGGCTGTTTCAACTATCGGATACAATTTAGACTGGATGGGTGTCTTTGTACCTTTTACCCAATGGGTCTCTTGGAGGAAAACCAGGTGGGCCCGAGACTTGGCTAAAGACCTAAGGCAGAGACTGCGCTTAGTCGGAGAGTTGAGTCCTCTCACATTGTGAGTGACACAACAGTATGGCATAGTTACAAATGTGCGTCCTCTCGCTATGGACTAGGGTCGGGTGAATTATCAGGAAAAAGAGGAGGTAGGGTGCACTAGACAGTGATGGGTAGTTAGGGAAGGGACAAATAGGGCGGAAGACAAAGGAGGGAGGGGGGTAGAGAAAAAAAAAAAAAAAAAAAAAAAAAAAAAGGGGAAAAAGGAGTGCTTAGGATAAATACAACTCAACACAGTCTCATAAATAAAATAAAATAATACTGGTACAAACAATATCCAAGATAGAACGTACAAACAGTCAAATAGGAGTACAAGGTGCGGTATATAAACAAGGTAAACCGCGTATGCAGTCTCTAGAATACGTTTCCAGAGTACTTTAAGTGGGGGGAGTGGTAGCCAGTGTCAGCTGGCAATTTAGTTGTTAAATCCACATCATTGAGAGAGCTTAACAGGAGAAAGAAAGAATAAAGTGTGAATGGAGGAGAGGAGGGAGGGATAAGTACACACACAGGCTCCGGATCCAGGGGGGAAAGATTGACAAAGTGGGTAGAAAATAAGAGGGGAGAGTCAAGATGGGATAAAAGGAAGAGAGAGAAAAAAAAAAAAAAAAAAAAGGAAGAAAAGAGGGGGAGACTGGGAAGAAATAACATCAATTTCGGACCAGATCTATTAATGCAATAGTAGTGATTGTTAAACATCGACATAACAGTGAAAATCTAAATCGAAAGGGCAAATCAGCCCCCTGTTCAGCACCCCACCTCCACACCCCGGAAATCACAGGTAGTTCGTCAACCCATCTAGCAGGAGATGGGCCTGATAGTATGCTAATGGTGGAGGAAGCATGCAGCACAGGATGGCCCAGGTATTACAAAATATATCAGCCAAGATGCGGCTCCACATAACCATATAACATATAAAAGGTAGTACAATGTAAGAAAATATCAACAGTATTGATAAATTAGGCCATCAGTTGGCAGAGTGTATCCACCCCGCCAACCGAGTAAACTTTTATAGTACCCAACAATATAATAACAGCTGTGATAAGAACAACATATAGTCTGTACACTGCAGTGAGTGTACGGCATCTTCAAGCACTGGCGATTAAATACTAAAGAACTATTATGCCAGTTGGAGAGCACGATACCTCCCGGTGTTGCGGGCGGTAAACAGTGCCCAAACCCATTGCAAGATAGATGGGGGGAGATGTCACCGAAAGAGGCACCGTGAAGCACAAGTGGCATATACAACACAGCATACACCATCTGTAAATTAGGTTGATTAGAAAGTAAATGACATTTCTGAGAGAACAATGCATATGAAAGCGAGGTCACCACAAAATGGTGCATTCAGTGGTGCATCTCCATTATGCGGCCATCTCACGTTCCAGATAAACAGAGCATACTAACAGTAATAGAGTATAGATATGTTCTTAAAAGCTCAGGTGTTTCCCGAGCCCCCATAGTAGATAGGAAAAGTTATCTCCAGTAGGAGATAAGACTTGGGGAGAAGAGAGAAGAAAAAGAGAAAGAAGAAGAGAGAAAAAAAAGAAAAAAGGGGAAAAAAAAAGAAAGGAAGAACGAGAAGGTAGTGAGTAGAATAGAGAGTAGACACATATACACTTTAAAATAAAAGACTTTGCATATATCAAACCTAAGGAGGAAAAAAAAAAACATTTAGCAATGGAAAGTCACTTGTAAATTATATTGACAGGTGGTTAGTGAGCAGTGAGGAGGTGGAGATGTTCCACCACCCCTATACCTCATGTGCAGTCATCGTCATCTGCTCGGACCTGATTAGTTGTAGCTAAGTCTCTGGATGGTCTTTGGGGTAGAGGACCCCATTGTGGGACCATAGGGTTCAAAGAGCTTTGTAATGGAGTGTCAGGTGGAGATGAAGATGTGGCACTCCATTTTTGCAGAAGGTTTTGACTTTGTTCAAGAGTGGTAACAATATACTGCTGATTGTCCTTGAGAACAAAAAGTCTGGTCGGATGACCCCATCTATACTTTATGTTGTTGGTCCTAAGAAAACTTGGTGAAACTTCCAAAAGACTTTCGCTGCTGAAGGGTGTGGTGAGAGAGATCGGCAAAGATGTCCTGAAATTGCTCAGGTAAAGTAGGTTTGGACATAGAAGCTCTTACTAGCCGCTCTTTGTATGTATAGAAGTGTAGCCGAACAATGACATCTCTTGGTTTATCAGTTGCTAGACTTCTAGGGCGCAGAGCCCTGTGTGCCCTATCAATGAGTCCCTCATTTGGATTCGCCGGTGGTGCCAGAAGATTGAAAAATTCAGAAAGGTGGGTGACCAAGTCACTAGAGGATATGCTTTCAGGAATCCCTCTGAGGCGTAGATTATTCCGGCGGGATCGGTCTTCAGCATCCGCAACTTTGTTTTCTAGCATAATAAGCTGTTCCGCCAAACTCTGGGCATATGCTATGACATTACCCTGTTCAACTATCATGTCTTCCTGCTTCCTCTCAATTGTGTCCACTCTTCCAGAAGTAGATGTCAGATCTCGCCGCATCTCAGCCAGCGAGGCAGTTATTTGGGACTGAAAAGAGGAGTGATGTGCCTCAAGCAAAGTTTGCAAAGATGATAGTATAAACGAAGGTGTCACAGTTGTTGGGGCTGCATCTTGGAGGGCCTTGAGGGTATTGGATACCAAATCTGATCCATGTGTTGAGGTGTTAGTGCTGTCTTGTGAATCTTCATTCGTAGATAGCATAGGATTGAAGTGGTCCACCACAGTCCTTTTAGGGCCACCTACCGGCTTTGGTTTCCGTTTGTTGGATTGTGCCATCTTCAGGTCTTCAAATGGCACACCTGATAATTAAGAGCACAAGACACAGCTAGAAGATCAAAATTTTATAAACTGGTGTTGCAGAATAAACCAGAGTAATGTGTATATGTAGTAGGATCCGGAGCCTGAGGAGCCTCCCCTCCCCTTAGGCAATACAATTAGCAGCACATTTTAAGGTAGAAGGGTGCTGTTGATTCTCATAAGGTGTTTCTTGTGTTTCACATATGTTGCTGTTGGTGCAATATATGATTTCCAGACCTCCGCTGGGATAGTTGTCACTCAGGATCAGGGATCATGTATGGCACCCTCCTGAGGGAGTGCCCCCTTTTGGGCGAAGCGGGAAAAAGGAGATGGGGTATGACCCGTCACCACTGAGGATAGCGGGAAAGGGAGGAGGGTGTCAAATCTGGCCCCAGGGATCAATGAAGTCTGGTCTTACAGCAGTACTTTAAAATAATGTTCGCCTTCAATTCTGGCGCTGAGGGTCTTTTTAAAAAAATACACAGCTGTACAGTAATTTGTAAAAAGGGCACAGTTCTTCTTAATGTCAATAAGAGGGCTTTTGCTGCACAGAAACTAATGTTATCAGATTTAGGCGTATGGGGGATCAATATAGAGCAGAGTGTCCAAATATGAGAGCAAAATAAATGAGGTATATTTCAGTCTACACACTTGTAATTAGAGAATTTCACATTATGAAGAACAATAGTAAATTGTGTGAAGATTTAAAGTAATGGTTTCCATGTGCCACTCACAGAGTTGTAAAGCTTATTCAAATAAAGTCGCAGTGAGGCAGCAGCTGTATACAATGCTTCAACAGAAGGTAGAATAATGGCCATAAAGCCAAATCTATAGAGCCTGAATTAAATGTCTCTTAGTGAAAGAAAAAAAGCAAGTTGCTGGCTACTTACAAGCTGCCACGTGAGATGCCGTTAGGAATACTGAGCTTATATTACCATAAAATCGGGTTGCTAACCAGTATATTCACCTCTCCCAGTGTGCTTGGTAGTCCGATGGCTCAAGGAGATGGTCCTGCAGTTATCAGGCGTAATTCCGCTAGTGAAGGCTTAACTGCGTGTGCCGGTGTAGGCCGCGACCGCGGCCTTTCCTGTAAAGTGGTCTGGAGCTCCCAAGCGGTTGTTGTTTGCGGTTGTAAATTTCTGCAAAAACGAGCAGGAAACAGTGCCGGGTGACTGTATTAGCTGCCCTAGATATGTTTTGGGCAATTTCGCTGTATTTAGCAGGTTATATGAGCTAAAATATCACTTTTGTGGCCAGAGCTCTGTCTCCACACGTCCTACCAGTTGAGCTGCCGGCTCCGCCCCCCGACCACAGTGGATTTAAAGGATGCCTACCTTCACATACCGATTCACAAAGATCATTACCGGTACCTAAGGTTTGCCTTCCTAGACAGGCATTACCAGTTTGTAGCTCTTCCCTTCGGGTTAGCTACGGCTCCAAGAATCTTTACAAAGGTTCTGGGTTCTCTTCTGGCGGTACTAAGACCGCGAGGAATATCGGTAGCTCCATACCTAGACGACATTCTGATACAAGCGTCAAGTTTCCAAACTGCCAAGTCTCATACAGAGTTTGTACTGGCATTTCTAAGGTCACATGGGTGGAAAGTGAACGAAGAAAAGAGTTCTCTATTGCCACTCACAAGAGTTCCCTTCTTAGGGACTCTTATAGATTCTGTAGGAATGAAAATTTACCTGACAGAAGACAGGTTAACAAAACTTCTAAATGCTTGCCGTGTCCTTCATTCCATTCCACACCCGTCAGTGGCTCAATGCATGTAGGTATTAGGCTTAATGGTAGCGGCAATGGACATAGTACCCTTTGCACGCCTGCATCTCAGACCACTGCAATTGTGCATGCTAAGTCAGTGGAATGGGGATTACTCAGATTTGTCCCCTATGCTGAATCTGGATCAAGAGACCAGAAATTCTCTTCTATGGTGGCTCTATCGGCCACATCTGTCCAAGGGGATGCCCTTCAACAGACCAGATTGGACGATTGTAACAACAGACGCCAGCCTGATAGGTTGGGGCGCTGTCTGGAATTCCCTGAAGACTCAGGGATTATGGACTCAGGAGGAGAGTCTCCTTCCCATAAATATTCTGGAATTAAGAGCAGTTTTCAATGCCCTTCTGGCTTGGCCTCAGTTAGCAACTCTGAGGTTCATCAGGTTTCAGTCGGACAACATCACGACTGTGGCTTACATCAGCCATCAGGGAGGGACAAGGAGTTCCCTAGCGATGATGGAAGTCTCAAAGATAATTCACTGGGCAGAGTCTCACTCTTGCCACCTATCAGCGATCCACATCCCAGGCGTGGAGAACTGGGAAGCGGATTTTCTAAGTCGC
The DNA here is from genome assembly GCF_027579735.1 of Bombina bombina. NCBI lineage: Eukaryota > Metazoa > Chordata > Amphibia > Anura > Bombinatoridae > Bombina > Bombina bombina. The sequence continues at coordinate 1,027,551,206 of NC_069500.1, forward strand.
CAGACTTTTCATCCGGGGGAGTGGGAACTTCATCCGGAGATCTTTGCCCAAATACTTCGGCGTTGGGGCAAACCAGATCTGGATCTCATGGCGTCTCGCCAGAACGCCAAACTTCCTTGTTACGGATCCAGATCCAGAGACCCGGGAGCGATTCTGATAGATGCTCTGACAGCACCTTGGGTCTTCAACATGGCTTATGTGTTTCCACCCTTCCCGATGCTTCCTCGATTGATTGCCAGGATCAAACAGGAGAGAGCATCGGTGATTCTAATAGCGCCTGCGTGGCCACGCAGGACCTGGTATGCAGACCTAGTGGACATGTCGTCCTGTCCACCATGGTCTCTACCTCTGAGACAGGACCTTCTGGTGCAGGGTCCTTTCAAACATCCAAATCTAATTTCTCTGAGGCTGACTGCATGGAGATTGAACGCTTGATTCTATCAAAGCGTGGATTCTCTGAGTCAGTGATTGATACCTTAATACAGGCTAGGAAGCCTGTTACCAGGAAAATGTACCATAAAATATGGCGCAAATACTTGCATTGGTGCGAATCCAAGAGTTACTCATGGAGTAAGGTTAGGATTCCTAGGATATTGTCTTTTCTACAAGAAGGTTTAGAAAAGGGTTTATCCGCTAGTTCGTTAAAGGGACAGATCTCAGCTTTGTCCATCCTTTTACACAAACGTCTGTCAGAAGTTCCAGACGTTCAGGCTTTTTGTCAGGCTTTGGCCAGGATTAAGCCTGTATTTAAAACTGTTGCTCCGCCATGGAGCTTAAACTTAGTTCTTAACGTTTTACAGGGTGTTCCGTTTGAACCCCTTCATTCCATTGATATCAAACTGTTATCTTGGAAAGTTCTGTTTTTAATGGCTATTTCCTCGGCTCGAAGAGTCTCTGAGTTATCTGCCTTACATTGTGATTCTCCTTATCTGATTTTCCATTCAGACAAGGTAATTCTGCGTACTAAACCTGGGTTCTTACCTAAGGTAGTCACTAACAGGAATATCAATCAAGAGATTGTTGTTCCTTCATTGTGTCCTAATCCTTCCTCAAAGAAGGAACGACTTCTGCACAATTTGGACGTTGTCCGTGCCCTGAAATTTTATTTGCAGGCAACTAAAGATTTTCGACAAACTTCTTCCCTGTTTGTCGTTTATTCTGGACAGAGGAGAGGTCAAAAGGCTTCGGCTACCTCTCTCTCCTTCTGGCTTCGTAGTATAATACGTTTAGCCTATGAGACTGCTGGACAGCAGCCTCCTGAAAGAATTACAGCTCATTCTACCAGAGCTGTGGCTTCCACTTGGGCCTTTAAAAATGAGGCCTCTGTTGAACAGATTTGCAAGGCTGCGACTTGGTCTTCACTTCACACTTTTTCCAAATTTTACAAATTTGACACTTTTGCTTCTTCGGAGGCTGTTTTTGGGAGAAAGGTTCTTCAGGCAGTGGTTCCTTCCGTATAAAGATCCTGCCCGTCCCTCCCGTCATCCGTGTACTTTTAGCTTTGGTATCCCATAAGTAATGGATGACCCGTGGACTGACTACACTTAACAGGAGAAAACAAAATTTATGCTTACCTGATAAATTCCTTTCTCCTGTAGTGTAGTCAGTCCACGGCCCGCCCTGTTTTTTTATGGCAGGTCTAAATTTTAAACTATACTCCAGTCACCACTACACCCTATAGTTTCTCCTTTCTCGTTTGGTTTTCGGTCGAATGACTGGATATGACGTAGAGGGGAGGAGCTATATAGCAGCTCTGCTTGGGTGATCCTCTTGCACTTCCTGTTAGGGAGGAGTTATAATCCCATAAGTAATGGATGACCCGTGGACTGACTACACTACAGGAGAAAGGAATTTATCAGGTAAGCATAAATTTTGTTTTTCGGGCTCGACATATTTCATTAACTCCTGAAAACCCTCTCCTTCAACAAAACTTATAGGAAGCATGTCCTTTGCTACCATATTAGCTATCAGATTCAACGTTGTTTCAGAATGCACATTGTCACATTGCCGTTGTCTTACTGTAAAAGCTGCAATGTATGTTTGTTGCTGTCCTTTTTCTTTCTCTGGTCGCCACCAATGCAGACAGGTGTTTGTTTTTTAGGTGGCTTAACATGGAAGTCGTGGATTTATTTTACTGCAATTGCACGCCGCAAATGTTGCACTTAACTGCCTTTTCATGTAGTTTTTCAAAATATTTCCAAGCAGGACTTTTTGTTGAAGATGCCATTTTTTGCAAAATTTGTTTTGTCTACTACAAGTACAAAATAACACGTCATAACTGCCGCCAAGTGAGACAATCTGCAATCAGTAGTAGGCTTAGGCTAAGGCTACGGGCTGGTAGGCTGGCTACGGGCTGTTTTTGACTATCAAAATATAGCAAAATGTGATATATCAGTAATAGACTAATGCCGTACTAGTCGATCAATGAGAGACCGATCGATTAATCTAAAACTCAGCCCTAGTCACAATCCATACATTTAACATGGGGATAATCACTGAGATAGTGAGTCCTTAATTACCTTTAATGTCCTTTTAAACACTGAGATTACAACATATTTATTTTTTATTTGTTTTAAAAAAAAAAAATCAACATACTTTATTTATATTCGGCTAGATTACGAGTTTTGTGTATTAGGAGTCTGGCACTTACAGGTGTACTGCTCACTTTTTTTCTGCGACTCGGGCATACCGCAAATCCACTTACGTAAATTGCGTATCCTAGCATTTCAATGGGATCTTCCTAACGCCGGTATTACGAGTCTTGGAAAAAGTGAGCGGTACACCCTATCCTGTCAAGACTCCTACCGCATTTAAAAGTCAGTAGTTAGGAGTTTTATGGGCTAACGCTGTAACATAAAACTCTTAACTAAAATGCTAAAAAGTACACTAACACCCATAAACTACCTATTAACCCCTAAACCGAGGCCCCCCCACATCGCAAACATTAAAATAAAATGTTTAACCCCTAATCTGCCGACCGGACATCGCCGCAGCTTCAATAAATATATTAACCCATAAACCGCTGCACTCCCGCCTCGCAAACATTAGTTAAATTTTATTAACCCCTAATCTGCTGTCCCTAACATCGCCAACACCTACCTACATTTATTAACCCCTAATCTGCCGCCCCCAACGTCACCGCAACTATATTAAAATGTATTAACCCCTAAACCTAAGTCTAACCCTAACCCTTACATCCACTAACTTAAATATAATTTTAAATAAATCTAAATAAAATTACTACAATTAACTAAATTATTCCTATTTAAAACTAAAAACTTAACTATAAAATAAACCCTAAGATAGCTACAATATAACTAATAATTACATTGTATGTATCTATCTTAGGGTTTATTTTTATTTTACAGGCAACTTTGTATTTATTTTAACTAGGTACAATAGTTATTAAATAGTGATTAACTATTTAATAACTTCCTAGTTAAAATAAATACAAATTTACCTATAAAATAAAAATAAAAATAAACCTAAGTTACAATTATACCTAACACTACACTATAATCAAATTAATTCCCTACACTAACTACAATTAAATACAATTAACTAAATTACAAAGAACCCCCCCCACTAAATTACAGAAAATAATTACAATTTTTTTAAGCTAATTACACCTAATCTAATCCCCCTAACAAAATAAAAAATCCCCCCAAAATAATAAAAATCCCTACCATACACTAAATTAAAAATAGCCCTTAAAAGGGCTTTTTTGCAGGGCATTGCCCCAAAGTAATCAGCTCTTTTACCTGGAAAACAAAAAATACCCCCCCAACATTAAAACCCACCACCCACACACCCAACCCTACTCTAAAAACCACACAACCCCCTGAAGATCACCCTACCTTGAGACGTCTTCACCCAACCGGGCAGAAGTGGTCCTCCAGATGGTCCGAAGTCTTCATCCTATCCGGGCAGAAGAGGTCCTACAGACGGCATCTTCTATCTTCATCCATCCGGAGCAGAGCGGGTCCATCTTCAAGACATCCGACGCGGAGCATCCTCTTCTTTCCGACGACTAACACTAAATGACGGTACCTTTAAGTGACCTCATCCAAGATGGGGTCTTTTCAATTCCGATTGGCTGATAGAATATCAAAATTTTCCGATACAGAACTGGTCTGAATTAATTTTCTTTCTTCAGGACAATGAATAGATTTGAATAAAATCCCATACCCTGTTCCTGAAATGGAACCGGCATGATTACCCCTGAAAGCTCCAGGTCTGAAACACACTTCCGGAAAGCCTGAGCCTTTACTGGATTTGCTGGGATGCGCGAGAGAAAATATCTTCTCACAGGAGGTCTTACTCTGAATCCTATTCAATACCCCTGAGAGACAATACTCAGAATCCATTGATTTTGGACAGAATTTGTCCAAACATCCTTAAAAAATCGTAATCTGCCCCCTACCAGCTGAGCTGGAATGAGGGCCGCACCTTCATGCGGACTTGGGGGCTGGCTTTGGTTTCTTAAACGGCTTGGATTTATTCCAATTTGAAGAAGGTTTCCAATTGGAAACAGATTCCTTGGGGAAAAGATTAGGTTTCTGATCCTTAATTTGTCGAAAGAAACGAAAACGATTAGAAGTTTTAGATTTACCCTTAGGTCTTTTATCCTGAGGCAAAAAAAACTCCCTTCCCCCCAGTGACAGTTGAAATAATCGAATCCAACTGAGAACCAAATAACTTATTACCTTGGAAAGAAAAAGATAGCAATCTAGACTTAGAAGTCATGTACACATTCCAAGATTTAAGCCACAAAGCTCTTCTAGCTAAAATAGCTAAAGACATAGGTTTAACATCAATTTTGATGATATCAAAAATGGCATCACAAATAAAATTATTAGCATGTTGAAGCAAGCGAACAATACTAGACAAATCAGAATCCATTTCTTGTTGCGCTAAATTTTCCCAAACAAAAAGTTGATGCAGCTGCAACATCAGCCAAAGAAATTGCAGGCCTGAGATGACCAGAATATAAATAGGCTTTCCTTAGATAAGATTTAGGTTTCCTATCTAAAGGATCTTTAAAAACATAATTTATGCTTACCTGATAAATTTATTTCTCTTGTAGTGTATCCAGTCCACGGATCATCCATTACTTATGGGATATTAACTCCTCCCCAACAGGAAGTGCAAGAGGATTCACCCAGCAGAGCTGCTATATAGCTCCTCCCCTAACTGCCATTACCAGTCATTCGACCGAAAACATGCAGAGAAAGGAAAACCATAGGGTACAGTGGTGACTGTAGTTTAATGGAAAAATTACCTGCCTTAAAGTGACAGGGCGGGCCGTGGACTGGATACACTACAAGAGAAATAAATTTATCAGGTAAGCATAAATTATGTTTTCTCTTGTTAAGTGTATCCAGTCCACGGATCATCCATTACTTATGGGATACCAATACCAAAGCTAAAGTACACGGATGACGGGAGGGACAGGCAGGCTCTTTATACGGAAGGAACCACTGCCTGAAGAACCTTTCTCCCAAAAACAGCCTCCGAAGAAGCAAAAGTGTCAAATTTGTAAAATTTGGAAAAAGTATGAAGAGAAGACCAAGTTGCAGCCTTGCAAATCTGTTCAACAGAAGCCTCATTCTTAAAGGCCCAAGTGGAAGCCACAGCTCTAGTAGAATGTGCTGTAATTCTTTCAGGAGGCTGCTGTCCAGCAGTCTCATAGGCTAACCGTATTATGCTACGAAGCCAAAAGGAGAGAGAGGTAGCCGAAGCTTTTTGACCTCTCCTCTGACCAGAATAAACGACAAACAGGGAAGACGTTTGTCGAAAATCCTTAGTTGCCTGTAGATAAAATTTCAGGGCACGGACTACATCTAGATTGTGTAGCAGACGTTCCTTTTTCGAAGAAGGATTAGGACACAAAGATGGAACCACAATCTCTTGATTGATATTCCTGTTAGTGACCACCTTAGGTAGGAACCCAGGTTTAGTACGCAGAACTACCTTGTCTGAATGAAAAATCAGATAAGGAGAATCACAATGTAAGGCAGATAACTCAGAGACTCTTCGAGCCGAGGAAATCGCCATTAAAAACAGAACTTTCCAAGATAACAACTTGATATCAATGGAATGAAGGGGTTCAAACGGAACCCCCTGTAAAACATTAAGAACTAAGTTCAAACTCCATGGTGGAGCAACAGTTTTAAACACAGGCTTGATCCTAGCTAAAGCCTGACAAAAAGCTTGAACGTCCGGAACTTCTGACAGACGTTTGTGTAAAAGAATGGACAGAGCTGAAATCTGTCCCTTTAAGGAACTAGCGGATAAACCCTTTTCTAAACCTTCTTGTAGAAAAGACAATATCCTCGGAATCCTAACCTTACTCCATGAGTAACTCTTGGATTCGCACCAATATAAGTATTTGCGCCATATCTTATGGTAAATCTTTCTGGTAACAGGCTTCCTAGCCTGTATTAAGGTATCAATAACTGACTCAGAAAAACCACGTTTTGATAAAATCAAGCGTTCAATTTCCAAGCAGTCAGCTTCAGAGAAATTAGATTTTGATGTTTGAAGGGACCCTGGATCAGAAGGTCCTGTTTCAGAGGTAGCGACCAAGGTGGACAGGATGACATGTCCACTAGATCTGCATACCAAGTCCTGCATGGCCATGCAGGCGCTATTAGAATCACTGATGCTCTCTCCTGTTTGATTCTGGCAATCAATCGAGGAAGCATCGGGAAGGGTGGAAACACATAAGCCATCCCGAAGGTCCAAGGTGCTGTCAAAGCATCTATCAGAACCGCTCCCGGATCCCTGGATCTGGACCCGTAACGAGGAAGCTTGGCGTTCTGTCGAGACGCCATGAGATCTATCTCTGGTTTGCCCCAACGTCGAAGTATTTGGGCAAAGACCTCCGGATGAAGTTCCCACTCCCCCGGATGAAAAGTCTGACGACTTAAGAAATCCGCCTCCCAGTTCTCCACTCCCGGGATGTGGATTGCTGACAGGTGGCAAGAGTGAGACTCTGCCCAGCGAATTATCTTTGATACTTCCATCATTGCTAGGGAGCTTCTTGTCCCTCCCTGATGGTTGATGTAAGCTACAGTCGTGATGTTGTCCGACTGAAACCTGATGAACCCCCGAGTTGTTAACTGGGGCCAAGCCAGAAGGGCATTGAGAACTGCTCTCAATTCCAGAATGTTTATTGGTAGGAGACTCTCCTCCTGATTCCATTGTCCCTGAGCCTTCAGAGAATTCCAGACAGAGCCCCAACCTAGTAGGCTGGCGTCTGTTGTTACAATTGTCCAGTCCGGCCTGCTGAATGGCATCCCCCTGGACAGATGTGGCCGAGAAAGCCACCATAGAAGAGAATTTCTGGTCTCTTGATCCAGATTCAGAGTAGGGGACAAGTCTGAGTAATCCCCATTCCACTGACTTAGCATGCACAATTGCAGCGGTCTGAGATGTAGACGTGCAAAGGGTACTATGTCAATTGCTGCTACCATTAAGCCGATCACCTCCATGCATTGAGCTACTGACGGGTGTTGAATGGAATGAAGGACACGGCATGCATTTTGAAGCTTTGTTAACCTGTCTTCTGTCAGGTAAATCTTCATTTCTACAGAATCTATAAGAGTCCCCAAGAAGGGAACTCTTGTGAGTGGAAAGAGAGAACTCTTCTTTTCGTTCACCTTCCATCCATGCGACCTTAGAAATGCCAGTACTAACTCTGTATGAGACTTGGCAGTTTGAAAGCTTGAAGCTTGTATCAGAATGTCGTCTAGGTACGGAGCTACCGCAATTCCTCGCGGTCTTAGTACCGCCAGAAGAGCACCCAGAACCTTTGTGAAGATTCTCGGAGCCGTAGCCAATCCGAATGGAAGAGCTACAAACTGGTAATGCCTGTCTAGAAAGGCAAACCTTAGATACCGGTAATGATCTTTGTGAATCGGTATGTGAAGGTAAGCATCCTTTAAATCCACTGTGGTCATGTACTGACCCTTTTGGATCATGGGTAAAATTGTCCGAATAGTTTCCATTTTGAACGATGGAACTCTTAGGAATTTGTTTAGGATCTTTAAATCCAAGATTGGCCTGAAAGTTCCCTCTTTTTTGGGAACCACAAACAGATTTGAGTAAAACCCTTGTCCTTGTTCCGACCGCGGAACCGGATGGATCACTCCCATTAATAAAAGATCTTGTACGCAGCGTAGAAACGCCTCTTTCTTTATTTGGTTTGTTGACAACCTTGACAGATGAAATCTCCCTCTTGGGGGAGAGAATTTGAAGTCTAGAAGGTATCCCTGAGATATGATCTCTAACGCCCAGGGATCCTGGACATCTCTTGCCCAAGCCTGGGCGAAGAGAGAAAGTCTGCCCCCCACTAGATCCGTTCCCGGATCGGGGGCCCTCGATTCATGCTGTCTTAGGGGCAGCAGCAGGTTTCCTGGCCTGCTTGCCCTTGTTCCAGGACTGGTTAGGTCTCCAGCCTTGTCTGTAGCGAGCAACAGCTCCTTCCTGTTTTGGTGCAGAGGAAGTTGATGCTGCTCCTGCTTTGAAATTACGAAAGGAACGAAAATTAGACTGTCTAGCCTTAGGTTTGGCTCTGTCTTGAGGCAGGGCATGGCCTTTACCTCCTGTAATGTCAGCGATAATTTCTTTCAACCCGGGCCCGAATAAGGTCTGCCCTTTGAAAGGTATATTAAGCAATTTAGATTTAGAAGTAACGTCGGGCTGACCAGGATTTTAGCCACAGTGCTCTGCGTGCCTGAATGGCGAATCCGGAATTCTTAGCCGTAAGTTTAGTTAAATGTACTACGGCATCTGAAATAAATGAGTTAGCTAACTTAAGGGCTTTAAGCTTGTGTGTAATCTCATCTAATGGAGCTGATTCAAGTGTCTCTTCCAGAGACTCAAACCAAAATGCTGCTGCAGCCGTGACAGGCGCAATGCATGCAAGAGGTTGCAATATAAAACCTTGTTGAACAAACATTTTCTTAAGGTAACCCTCTAACTTTTTATCCATTGGATCTGAAAAGGCACAGCTATCCTCCACCGGGATAGTGGTACGCTTAGCTAAAGTAGAAACTGCTCCCTCCACCTTAGGGACCGTTTGCCATAAGTCCCGTGTGGTGGCGTCTATTGGAAACATCTTTCTAAATATCGGAGGGGGTGAGAACGGCACACCGGGTCTATCCCACTCCTTAGTAACAATTTCAGTAAGTCTCTTAGGTATAGGAAAAACGTCAGTACTCGCCGGTACCGCAAAATATTTATCCAACCTACACATTTTCTCTGGTATTGCAACTGTGTTACAATCATTCAGAGCCGCTAACACCTCCCCTAGTAATACACGGAGGTTTTCCAGCTTAAATTTAAAATTTGAAATATCTGAATCCAGTTTGTTTGGATCAGAACCGTCACCCGCAGAATGAAGCTCCTCCTGTTCTGCAAATTGTGACGCAGTGTCTGACATGGCCCTAATATTATCAGCGCACTCTGTTCTCACCCCAGAGTGATCACGCTTACCTCTTAGTTCTGGTAATTTAGCCAAAACTTCAGTCATAACAGTAGCCATATCCTGTAATGTGATTTGTAATGGCCGCCCAGATGTACTCGGCGCTACAATATCACGCACCTCCCGAGCGGGAGATGCAGGTACTGACACGTGAGGCGAGTTAGTCGGCATAACTCTCCCCTCGTTGTTTGGTGAAATATGTTCAATTTGTACAGATTGACTTTTATTTAAAGTAGCATCAATACAGTTAGTACATAAATTTCTATTGGGCTCCACTTTGGCTTTAGCACATATAGCACAGATATCTTCCTCTGAATCAGACATGTTTAACACACTAGCAAATAAACTAGCAACTTGGAAATACTTTTCAAGTAATTTACTATAATATGAAAACGTACTGTGCCTATAAGAAGCACAGAAAAAGTTATGACAGTTGAAAATTAATAAACTGAAAAGTTATAGCATCAAATCTTTGTAAAAAACACAATTTTAGCAAAGGATTGCTCCCATTAGGAAAGGATAACTAACCCTGATAGCAGAAAAAAAAAAAAATACAGAAATAAACGTTTTTTTTTTTTATCACAGTCAACTACAATCTCACAGCTCTGCTGTGAGTGATTACCTCCCTCAAAACAAGTTTTGAAGACCCCTGAGTTCTGTAGAGATGAACCGGATCATGCAGGGAAGACAATAAACTGACTGAATTTTTTGATGCGTAGCAAAAGCACCAAAAAAGGCCCCTCCCCCTCACACATAACAGTGAGAGAGATCAGTAAACTGTCATAAATTAAATAAAACGACTGCCAAGTGGAAAAAAATAGTGCCCAAAACATTTTTTCACCCAGTACCTCAGAAAATTAAACGATTTTACATGCCAGCAAAAAACGTTTAACATTAATAAATTGAGTGTTATTAAAAAGCCTGTTGCTAGTCCCTGCAAATTAGGCTAAAGTTTTATGCATACAGTATAATTCCAGTGAAGTGCCATTCCCCAGAATACTGAAGTGTAAAATATACATACATGACAGCCTGATACCAGTTGCTGCTACTGCATTTAAGGCTGAGTTTACATTATATCGGTATGGCAGAATTTTCTCATCAATTCCATTGTCAGAAAATAATAAGCTGCTACATACCTCTTTGCAGATTAATCTGCCCGCTGTCCCCTGATCTGAAGTTTACCTCTCCTCAGATGGCCGAGAAACAGCAATATGATCTTAACTACTCCGGCTAAAATCATAGAAAAACTCAGGTAGATTCTTCTTCAAATTCTACCAGAGAAGGAATAACACACTCCGGTGCTATTATAAAATAACAAACTTTTGATTGAAGGTATGAAACTAAGTATAATCACCACAGTCCTCTCACACATCCTATCTATTCGTTGGGTGCAAGAGAATGACTGTTAATGGCAGTTAGGGGAGGAGCTATATAGCAGCTCTGCTGGGTGAATCCTCTTGCACTTCCTGTTGGGGAGGAGTTAATATCCCATAAGTAATGGATGATCCGTGGACTGGATACACTTAACAAGAGAAATAAGTACTATCTTCCATAGGAATAGTAGTACGTTTAGCAAGAGTAAAAATAGCCCCAGCAACTTTGGGGATCATTTCCCAAAACTCCAATGTAACTGCTGGCAAAGGAAACAATTTTTTAAACCTTGAAGAAGGAATAAAAGAAGTACCAGGCCTATTCCATTTCTTAGAAATCATATCAGAAATAGCATCAGGAACTGGAAAAACCTCTGGAGTAAGCACAGGTGGTTTATAAACAGAATTTAAATGTTTACTAATCTTAATAACAAGAGGACTCGTTTCCTCAATAGCCAATGTAATCAACACTTCCTTTCCAAAGAACGAATGTACTCTGATCAGAGGAGGATAATTCAGTATGTTGTCAATCATTTGAAATGTCATCAACTTTATGAGAAGTTTTAAAAGACCTTTTACGTTTTTTAGAAGGCGGGATGGCAGACAAAGCCTTCTGAATAGAATCAGCAAAAAAATATTTTAAATTCACAAGTATATCTTGTACATTAGATGTTGAAGGAACAAGAACAACAGGCAATGCACTATTACTGATGGACACATTCTCTAGTGTAAAAGCTTATCATGACAACTATTACAAACCACAGCTGGAGAAATAATCTCCACAAGTTTACAACAAATGCACTTAGCTTTGGTAGAACTGTTATCAGGCAGCAGGGTTCCAACAGTGATTTCTGAGACAGGATCAGATTGAGACATCTTGCAAATGTAAGATAAAAAACAACATAGGAATGGCAAAAAAATGCAAACAGCATAGCCCTCCGATAGAGAAAAAAGGCAAGATGCATATAGGAATGGGGTTTTAAATAAAGAAAATATGTGGCGGCAAGTATGACGCACAACACAAACAGAATTTTTTTTGCCGCTAACAACATCTGGAAATGACACACTCGCGTCATCAAAGACGTAACCTTGTGAAAGGACTCGGCGTTGATTAAGACGCCAGAAATGACGAATTTGTGTAATTGAACGTAACTTTGCGGCAAAAATTACGCAATATACTTTGGCATTTTGCGCCCTTGAGAGCCTAATTTTGCCCGTGAATTAAAAAGAACAGACAATTGAAAAAAGAATATACCCCACGTAAGAACATTTTTTTCCTAAAAAAATGCATTTCCAAGATATGAAACTGACAGTCTGCAAAAGGAAATATACTTAAACTTGACTCATGGCAAATATAAGTACAATACATATATTTAGAACTTTATATAAATACATAAAGTGCTAAACCATAGCTGAGAGAGTGTCTTAAGTAATAAAAACATACTTACTAAAAGACACCCATCCACATATAGAAGATAGCCAAACCAGTACTGAAACGGTTATCAGTAGAGGTAATGGAATATGAGAGTATATCGTTGATCTGAATAAGGGTTGTAGGAGATGAATCTCAACGACCGATAACAGAGAATCTATGAAATAGATCTCCCGTGAGGAAAACCATTGCATTCAATAGGTGATACTCCCTTCTCATCCCTCTGACATTCACTGTACTCTGAGAGGAATCGAGCTTCAAAATGCTGAGAAGCGCATATCAACGTAGAAATCTTAGCACAAACTTACTTCACCACCTCCATAGGAGGCAAAGTTTGTAAAACTGAATTGTGGGTGTGGGGGTGTATTTATAGGCATTTTGAGGTTTGGGAAACGTTGCCCCTCCTAATAGGATTGTATATCCCATACGTCACTAGCTCATGGACTCTTGCCAATTGCATGAAAGAAATCCTATGTGACGAAACGTCTTCTTAAAAAGAGTTTATATAACAACCCAGAGCTCTCAAACCAAAAAAACAGCACTCACCATCAGGTACAACCTCCTGGTGCACATACGAAGTATCCACAGTCCAAATAAACCCTTACCTGGCCAGGGTATGTGGGGAATACCAAAAAAACAGCAGGCAAAACACAGGATTATACACATCAAGCCTTTATGTGCAAAACAGAAAAAAATCCAACAAAGGGCCTTAACCCATAACGTTTCAGCTCCCACACAAGCCTTAAACAAATATAGGCCATATATATTTCTTGAAAAACACTGTAAATGCCTCCAAGTTATATGCAGAGTTTTTTTCTTGTAATCTGCAGCAGGAGTGCAGCCAACCTCAAGGGACCTGTGGCACTATTCGCTTGCTATATTGCACATGCTTCCAGTAATGCACATGCACAGTAGCTGCCTTCAAGATGACAGAGCAATGTAAATTTAGAGCATCACTGTGAGCATAATTTTGTAAGTTAATACCGCCAGTCAAAGAAGATTAGAAGAAAGAAACTCTGTGGGCATGGGGGCGGCCAGAGGACCTTTCCAGGAGAGAGAATTCAATATATTAATTTAAGTAGGGACTAGGGAGAATGAAAGATAAATTAAAATATAACCAAATGGTTCCTTTACCAACCAAAATTGTAGGTTTTCTAATTCTGAGAAATTTAAGAAAACACTACAGGACTTCACAATCTGACCTTGCCACATATCTGCCCTAACTGGCCTCAGCAAAGGTGATAAGATACTGCATAAAATGCAAGTTTTGCTAACAAAATAAGTGGCAAGACCTGATACTTCAGATATAGCAAATGGTGGGGGAAGTATAACCATTTAAAAAGCACTGCAGCACATAAAGGGGTAGATTTAATAAGCAGCGGATACTGCTTTCTACCCCTGTAGTTTCTGGCTCGCCGGAAACAGAAGTTAAAGGGATATGAACCCCCCCCCCCAAAACAATATGATTCAGATAGAGAATATGATTTTAAACAACTTTCCAATTTACTTCTATTATTTAATTTGCTTCATTCTCTTTTTATTATTTGCTGAAAGGTTTATCTAGTAAAGCTCAGGAGCAGCAGAGAACCTAGGTTCTAGCTTTTGATTGGTGGCTATATATATATATATATATCTTGATTGTGATTGGCTCACCTATGCGTTCAGTTAGAAACCATTAGTGCATATTGATCTGAATCATGAAAAAAAAAATGGGTTTAATTTCCCTTTAAGAAGCAGCGGTTGTAATATCGCTGCTCTTTAACTTCTCTGCCACCTTTTAGGTGGCGGACTGCAATAATCGCGATCCGATTGGGATGATTGGCTGCGAGTGTGCAGGGGGCGGCATTGCACAAGCATTTCACAAGAAATGCTTGTGCAATGTTAAATGCGGTTATGCCGACAGTGTAAGCTACAGCGAATCAACCCAAAGTGTTGTTGTCCAGAAAGTTTTTTTTCTTCACTCACAGAACTACAGAATAATATAGTATTTACAAGGTGTTTTACATACCTTTAAAAAGGGACATTATACACTCATTTTTTCTTTGCATAAAATGTCTTGTAGATGATCTATTTATATAGCCCATAAAGTTTTGTGTTTTTTTTTGTTTTTCTTTTAAAGATAGGTTTTGCTTATTTTTAAATAACATTGCTCTGATTTTCAGACTCCTAACCAAGCCCCAAAGTTTTATGAGAATACCGTCAGCTACCTTCTCCAGCTTGCTCCTGTTTGTGTAAAGGGTCTTTTCATACGCAAAAGAAGGGGGAGGGGACTCAGGGAGAATGTCTTATTTCCCACTTGCAGTGGGCTTTCCAGCTACCTTTTCAACAGAGCTAAACTGAGAGCTTCTAAGTAAGTTTTTAAACAGTTTTATACTGGATTTTTAGATCAGTATCTGTGCATCTTATTCTTTATAGTAGTGTCTATTACATGCAGTTATTTGAAAATGAGTTTATACTGTCCCTTTAAGGGACATTGATATATTAAAGTAAAGGTCAATTTTGATGAATTAGTGCCCAGTTTTTAATAATCATATTAAAAACAAGGGAACTTTAATTAATCAAAATTGACATTTCACTTGTTTTCTTCAAAAACTTACCTTTTAATCCTAACAGCCGCTCCAGCGATTCCCCCGGCCGTCAGAAGCCTCTTCATAAATCAGAAATGACAAATCCAGCATCTTCCAATCACGGCTTCCGACCCGGGGGAATCATGGCCTGAGGCAACGTCGTGATTGGAAGAAGCCGGATTCGTCATTTTGGACCCGTGAAGAGGGCTTGCGAACGGCGGAGGAAGCGCTGCAGCGGCTGTCAGGATTAAAAGCTAAGATTTTGAAGAAAACTAGTAAAATGTAAATGTTGATGAATTAAAGTGCCCTTGTTTTTAATAGGATTATTAAAACCGTGCACTACTTCATCGAAATTGACCTTCACTTTAATGGTGAGATTTATAATTCTTCTGTGTTAAAGGTCTGTATGAGATTCTCAAAGAACACCTAAAACAGGTTTAAACTTGTAAGATAAAGGGTCATTATTGTGAAACAATGGTATGCTCTAATTCATTAGAGCATGGAATTTTAACACTATCGACCCTGCAACGCTGGGTGTTTAACCCTCACAATAGGGACGCATTGTTAAAGCATGGCTTGGGAGCCAAAGAGGACTGAGGGTCCCCGAAACTTCCACTGACCCAATCAGCAGTGGCAGTCACACAGTCAGGTTGTGCTACCATTAAAAAAAATTATGTTTCTATTAATATGCATGGACTGTCACTTTTCAAAATTATACAAACGCACACACACGTAACTGGACAACTAGCACAAAGTTTGTGGCTTTAATAGTTATTTAAAATTCAGTAACTTTTCGGTAGTTGAACTTTAAATGAATTAAATAGCTTCAGTAAATAAATGCATGTATATTAAAAAAATAATAATTATATATATATATATATATATACACATACACACACAGTTTAACGGGATGGTGAAGTAATAATTAGACATAGCATACAATTTTAAACAACTTTCCAATCTAATTCTATTTAGTTTGCTTCCTTCTCTTGTTATCCTTTGCTGAAAGGTTAATCTAGGAAAGCTCAGAAGCAGTTAAGAACCTAGGTTCTAGCTGCTGATTGGTGGCTGCATATTATACTTATTGTCATTGGCTCGCCCATGTGTTCAGTTAGCAACTAGTAGTGTGTTGCTGCTCCTTCAACAAATGATACCAAGAGAATTATTATTATCAGTTTTTATTGTAGAGTGCCAACAGATTCCGCAGTGCTAATGAAGGACATTTGATAATAGAAGTAAACTGGAAAGTTGTTTAAAATGGTATGTTCTACCTAAACCATACAAGAAAAATGTTGGGTATTATGTCCCTTAAAGTTAACTAGACTGTTTTTCCAGGTGGTTTTTAACTTGACTGAAATTTTCTTTAAAATGTTTAAAGTATTAAAGGGACAGTCTAGGCCAAAATAAACTTTCATGATTCAGATAGAGCATGTAATTATAAACAATTTTCCAATTTACTTTTATAACCAATTTTGCTTTGTTCTCTTGGTATTCTTAGTTGAAAGAATAACCTAGGAGGTTCATATGCTAATTTCTTAGACCTTGAAGCCCACCTCTTTGAGATTGCATTTTAACAGTTTTTCACCACTAGAGGGTGTTAGTTCACATATTTCATATAGATAACACTGTGCTCGTGCACGTGAAGTAATCTGGGAGCAGGCACTGATTGGCTAGACTGCAAGTCTGTCAAAAGAACTGAAAAAAGGGGCAGTTTGCAGAGGCTTAGATACAAGATAATCACAGAGGTTAAAAGTATATTATTATAAAGGTGTTAGTTATGCAAAACTGGGGAATGGGTAATAAAGGGATTATCTATCTTTTAAAACAATGAAAATTCTGGTGTAGACTGTCCCTTTAAAGGGCCATAAAAATCGCCAAATTACATGATGTAACATATATATTATTGTCCGTTAGGCAATGCTTAGTTAAGAGTTGCTTTTATATACAGGTTTAAAGTCACGTATTTTTTATAGTCAATTATTTTCGTCAGCATTCCCAGTAAAAGCAAAATTCTAAGTAATAAAGACAAAGCTCAGCGGCAGTATACTGGTCTGTATGGTGCTGTTGACTAGAGGGTAGCAAGTATGGCTGCAGCAGTTTCATTCCACATTAAAGGGACACTAAATCCATTTTTTTCTCTCTCATGATTCAGATAGAGCATGCAATTTTAAGCAACTTTCTAATTTACTCCTATTATCGATGTTTCTTTGTTCTCTTGCTATCTTTATTTGAAAAAGCCAGCCCATTTTTGGTTCTGCACCCAGGATGCGCCAATCAGCAAGCGCTATCCAGGGTGTTGAACCAAAAATGGGCAGGCTTCTTAGCTGAAACATTGATAATAGGAGTAAATTAGAAAGTTGCTTAAAATTGCAAGCTATATCTGAATTAAGAATTTGGGTTTAGTATCCCTTTAAAAGCATGGAAAATTTAAACCTATACTCCCTATCAAATAGCGTGTATCATTTCAGAATTTCCATGCTTGTTAATGTTTAATGCAGTTTCCACTGAATGTATATATTTAATTTTACAAATAGACTTGCTGCTGAAATGTAGACGTATTTTAAAGGGACATGAAACCCAACATGTTTTCTTTCATGATTCAGATAGAAAATACAGGGTTTTTAAAAAAAAAAAAAAAAAAAAGTTGACAATTTACTAATTTTATCAAATTTGCTTTGTTGTCAGGAAACAGTGCTGCAGACAAGTGCACACTCCTGAACTTATTTCCCAGCTCTTCAACAAAGGATACTAAGAAAATTTGATAATAGTAGTACATCTGACAGGTGTTTAAAGTGGTTGATTAATTGGATTTATCACAAATAATTAATAGAATTTCACAACGCACACACACCATTAATTATTTCAGTTTTAGATTAACACTACTATCCATTCCCGAGTGAAAGGGGCTCTTACTGTTCATTTACTGAGTTTTGAAACTGTACCTTTAAAGAGACAATGTTATGTTACATTTAAAAATGTAATAATTGCATTACACATCATAGCCCACGGATCTCTTATGATGTCGTGGATCTTCAAGCTAAAAAGCAAAGTCTATCACTTGGCTGTTCCTACCCTAATGACTGCAGTGGTTATTGATTTAATAACCCATCACACGAGCGGAGCGTGATGCATTGTGTGTGGGCGTCTAGCCCCAGCATTATTACTCACCATTATCTTGCCGGTGATTTAGCTTTGGCCGTCTCGCTGCCCTCCTGCCAGCCAATGAGTCCTAACACAGTAACAAGTGAAGCCACTAACATTAGGGAATACCCCACGGTTATTCATTCCTCGCCTACTAGCAGAAACAATAGCTCCCAGCCAATCAGTAGCGTTGCTTTCCCAAGATAACCCCTCCCCCTGTCATGGAACTCTCCAGACATTGCAACAACGAGCGCTCCCTGCCCGCCATTACTAACGAACGTTGATACAACAGACGCTAATTCTAAGGTCTCCTTGGCAACCTCCGCACCCGCCCAGAGCCCGCCTCTGTTTCACTGGAGCGCAGTTACTGTCGGATTACGTTGTCTGTTTACTGTATGTGGATAACCTGGCAGCCTTGGGGAAGACCGTGGGCGGGAGGATGAGCTGTCCCCATTTGTGAAAGAGGTCCGTGATTGCTGTTAGGTGACTTAGCTGGTGGCAGAACGAAAATACAATACATTTTGATGCATTAATAAAATCCTGTCACTATGGCTCCGTGAATAGATAGCATGTAGGCGATGTGTTTTAAAGTAATGGCTCTAAAATAATGTTATTTAAATCATTTTATAAAAACTAATATTCCTGTCCTTAGATAAGGAAAAAAAGGTTTGATGCAGGGTTCCAGTGGCGCTAATATTCATTCGTTGGTAGTGTTGCGTGAGTTGTCCTTATGGGTCAGTAAGAATTCTTGCGTCACGGTAGATTTAAAACTATTGAACCATTTTAATTTGCGATTTTTAGACACAAAAATAATAATTTAAACAGTGCATTAACATAAATAATAATGCCTTCTGCGCTACTCCTTGTAATGGGAATAGAGATACTTGACTGTTATTAAAGTTCAACGTTATAAGGGATAGGGTTAGATATACATTCACATTTCTCTGTACTATAGACTTTTATTGCCTCTTCACCAGCAAGAGCAACCCTGGAGAGGTATCCCTGCACTGCAGTTCCTGTTCATGTCTACATGCCCATGGTACACACTACACTACAGTAGTTTACATAAAGTAACATGTTCAATTATTTTTCATTTATCAGGAGGGAGGGGTAGATATGTTATTCTGAATATGTACATATAATACAATTAAAGTGTCTTACGAAACAAATGTCATTACATGTATATAATTATTTACCTAAAGGGATAGGAAAGACAAAATTAAACTTGCATGATTCAGATAGAGCGTTTCATTTTAAGACACTTTTAAATTCACTTCTATTTTCAAAATGTGCTTCGTTCTCTTAGTATCCCTTGTTAAAAAATGAATACGCACATATCATACACTAGTGGGAGCTGCTGCTAATTGGTGCCTGCACACATTTGTCTCTTGTGATTGGCTAAATAGATATTTTCAGCTTCCTGTCAGTAGTGCAATGCTGTCCTTTCAGCAATGGATAACAAGAGAATGAAGAAAATTTGATAGTAGAATTAAATTGGAAAGTTGTTTAAAATTGTATGTTCTATCCAAATCATTAAAGAAAATTTTGGGGTTTACTACCCCTTTAATGAGATTTACTTGTTAGAGGGCTACTATAATTATATCTATATGAAAAAGAAGTTGTTTAAAAGACCATTAAATCATTTTACAGTCCAGTGTCCCTATAGCTATTTTTTACTGTCTTTTTATTTGCCTGCTTTTTTGAAGTGCGAATTGAAACAAATCCTTTAAAGCAGAACATATAAGTCATAAAGTAACAGCCAAACAACATATCTGGAGAGGATGTTTAGATAAAACCGTTGTCTGCATTATACAGTATTCTTTTATTTATTTTTCATTCCTTTCTTTTCTTCTTTGGTATTACAAATGTTTACGACATGTAAGACAAAGTTATATTCACCGATTGTGAGGCTTCTATTTTTAAAAGGAGAAAATAATAGTAAAATAAAAACAAAACTATAAATTAACATGATATTGTAAATGAATACAGTTATTTATCCTACTAATCTTCATTGTCACGTTTATAATAAACTAATTTAGGGTGGGTGAATTTATCCACCAATCAGCAAGAACAACCCAGGTTGTTCACCAAAAATGGGCCAGCTTCTAAAACTTACATTCTTGCTTTTCAAATAATCATACCAAGATAATGAAGACAATTTGATAATAGGAGTAAATTTAGAACGTTGCTTAAAATTCCATGCTCTATCAGAATCACAAAAGGAAAAAAATTGGGTTCAGTGTCCCTTTAACTTAGGTCCGCTATATTTCTTGAATAATCTTGTTACCTTATTTAATCCTTTACATGTACTTATAGGACAAATAAGGAGAAACACAAAAAAAAGAAAAGGGAAGAAAGATGAAACTAAAAAGAAAAAAAGGAAGGGGCTCCCCCTCTATCCTCCCACCTCTAAACCAACAACCAATTCCCTCTGAGCTGAGCTTTCAAATACTTTAATTATCATTTCTTGTGTTGGTTGCTTTAAAGATTTTATATACCATTCCCATTTTCCAAAAAATCTAGCAATTTGTTTTTCGGATTGTCTGTCTGTGTCATACTGTTCATATATCATTTGTTGATGTAATCTCTTTAAAAATAACTGTAAACTTGTGACTTTTATTGACTTCCATTGTTTAAACACTATGAGGCCCATTAATCAAGCTCCGAGTGCTCCATAACCCTGTTCGCCTGCTCTGATGAGGCGGACAGGATTCGCCGCAATTCAACCGATCAAATACGATCGGGTTAATTGACACCTCCCTGCTGGCGGCCGATTAGCCGCGAGTCAGCAGGGGGCGGCGTTGCACCAGCAGCTCTTGTGTATTGCTCTCCGCATTCAGCGAGGTCTTGCGGACCTGATCCGCACTGTCGGATCAGGTCTGCAAGACCTTTGATAATTCGGCCCCTATGTTTCTACCTACTAGAACTACAGTGTTCATAAAACGGGTCAATTCCCTATACTCCTCTCCTTTCACTAAAAATATAATTTGCACTGCTGAAAAAATTGTTTCAATTGTACAATTTTTTTTTTTCTTCATCCAATCTTTTTTGATCATTAATCTTATATAAGAGTGAGCAGGAGGTCTTTCCTTGTGAAAATAAGTTTATAATTGGTTTCAAAATATCCCAGTTTTCCAGTTTTTAGTATCATAAATAGTATTTCCTATTTTGTTACAATAATGTCTCAGTTGAAGATTGATAAAGAATTGTGTATTTGTACAACCAAATCTATTTTTTCATATAGTCAAAGTCCTTGATCAATTTGTCATCTTCATCAATTAATTGATGTAGATGAGTGAGTCCCTTAGTTTGCCATTCTCTGCATATCTTGGGACTAATTATAACTTCAGGGTTACCCTTAATTGAGAGATATTATGAAAAGTGATAGTCTATCTTAAATATCTTACATACTTTTTGCCAAGCTAAGATTAAGTTTCCCATATTCTCTAGCCTTTTAACACTATTCGGTTGTTTCCTATAGCCAATATGAATTAAGGTATTTAATTCAAAGGGTTTAATTAAAAAAAAATCTAATTCGAGGAAAGTCTTATTCTCAGTAATCCAGGCCAAAACTATCTTTGAAAGAAAGACATAGTTATAGACATTCAAATCAGGCAATCCCAATCCTCCCCACTCTTTTGATATACAGAGCTTAACATTTGAAATCTTAGATTTCTTACCATTCCAATACAAATAATATATTGCCTTTTTAAACCGTAGTATATCTTTATTTCTGATGTTTAGTGGTAGATTCACCATATTTATTTTTCCTGAAAGTGTAATTGGTAAACATGCCCACCTCTTAATCTCCTCCTATTGTTTTTTAAAATATTGTATCATAATTTAGTTTGTACCATTCTTTTGGTATTTGAGAAAATATTATTCCTAAATACTTTATACTTTCTGCAGCTACTTTAAAAATTGGGTTTCGAAGAGAATTTTTTTTTTGTCTGGGTAGCCATAAGATTTCTGATTTACTTGTATTAACTTTATACCCCGAAAATGATCCGACTGTTTCTAGTATTTTAATTGTTTTGAGAATCTTGATTTTTGAGTCTAAGAAATAATAACATATCATCAGCGTAAACTGCTACTTTTAATTTCATATCTCCTATCTGAATTCCTCTAATTGTTTCTCAAACTTTAACCATCAATGGTTCAAGGGCTAGATAAAATAGTATAGGTGATAGGGGGCACCCTTGGCATGTACCGCTATACATTGTGATATACTCTGATTGCTGACTATGAGAAGTGCAGTTTTGCATTATACAGTATTAATATTCATTTCTTCTTTTTATACATAGGTAAAGGTGATTAATTGTTCAGAAACTACTATGAGATTAAGAGAGCATAAAGGACTACAGCAGCTGTCTACGTTGACAAATTCTGTAAAATCTTTCTTGGGACCAGTAAAATCATACAAATTTATTTTTGACCAGAGCACAAATGAAAGTACTTTGACTTGTTCTTCATTTCATCTTTTGGAGAGTCTGGACTTAACTAGTAGCGTTGGACAACTTCTTAATGAAACAGTTCAGGCTCATCAAAAACGTTATAAAACTGGAACCACCACTTTGCTTTTGCTTGCTGGGTGTTGGAGCAGTTCTGTACTTGAATGCCTTCAACAAGGAATACCAACTTCACTAATAGCCACGTTACTAATAGAAGGACTAAACTCTTGCATAGAGCAAGTCCAACACTTGCTAGTTCCTCTTGAGAATGTGTCCATAACCAGAGGTTGTGTAGCTGAAAGGTCTTTTGCCACGGGCCACATTCATTGTGTATCCCTATGTGAGCATACATCAAAGTGTGAGTACCATTGTGAAGATCAGGATTCTAAAAATAAAACTGTTTCTAAATGCAATAACTCTTTTTTAAATAGTAAGGGTCCCGGAGGCCTACATCAGCCTAGTGGGACACATTTTAAAATCCAGAGTAATCTGAAAAAGAAGCTTACTCACAGTAGACATTTCTACGTTTCTGAGCGCACTTTTTGTCAGGATTTTTCACAAAAGACGGAAGCTGATTCATCCTCAAGTCATACGCTGGAAAATGTGGCAAGATCTTTGAGCCATGGTAGTCAGAACGTTATGAATCTGGTGAAAAGTGCGTTTTACCATTTTGTTGAAAATGCTAATGAAACATCTGTCACCAAAAGCCACATTCATGTTTCTCGGCTTTACACTTGCTGTTTACCTGGTTTATCTGAAGAATACTGTAATGCTTCTTTTGGGTTTACAACATTAGTACCACCAGAGAATGCAGCTGTCTCTAATTACCTAAAGGGCAAGTCACTACAAGTCCTTCTTTTAGATGGTAGCTTAACAGAGAGCTATCGCCATATGGGATTTAACTGTTCAACCAACCTAAAAATTGTTTCTGATCCTTTCAGTGTGAAGAGTAAACGGGAAGAATCATGGGTTAGCGGAACATTCAGTAAAATTATCCAAGCCAACGTTAATTTGATTTTATTAAAAGGTGATATATGCCCCATACTTATGAATCAGTGCATTCATAGGAATATTCTTACTGTTTCTCATGTACCACAAAATGTTCTTGAGGCATTTAGTGAATCTACACGAGCGATACCCGTTACGTATTTAACTCAGCTTAGTCAGTGTTGCATAGGTAGTGGAGCTTTTGTCAGCATTTGCACCAAAGGGAGTACAGTAATAGAAGTAGGTCAAAGAATTGCCATTAATATTAATGCAAGGAAAATGAATCTAATAACAGTCATTCTGAGCAGTAGAATAGGGTCAAAGATGCACATAATAGAAGATCAGTTTTGGTCTTCAGCTTACAGGATACATCACGCTCTACAAGAGAAAAAAGTGTTTCATGGAGGTGGAGCTGTGGAGGTTTTGTGTCTTGCTCACCTTAGGAAACTTGAGGAGGAATGTATTCAAAAAGAGAGCCCAACTGAAGCAGCAATGTTTCCCACCATGTCATCATGGATGGTTAATGCTTCCATACATTATAAGGCATATATATTCAAATGCCTTGCTAAGGGCTGGTATAAATATCTCTCTATCCTATTTTGTAATATTGGTGAATATACTTCAGAACTGGAAGCCATGACGTTCATACAGAAGGAACTTCAGAATATTAGTTGCTCTTCTTCTCCATCACAATACATACTAAGAGAGTATAATAAAAAAATATTATTAATTGATAGTTATACCAAAGGTGGCGTCGAACCAGTGTATGATAATGTTACTCCGAAAATTGAGGCATGGCGCCGTGCTTTACATTTGGTTCTTGCAGTACTTCAGACTGATGTTGAGATTATAACAGTATCGTCTGCATAAAAGTGAGCACATGCAAATAAAAAAAATAAGCATTTCTATGCTGGGATGATTTTAAAATGATGGATAAAAAATAAGCATTGGATAAGCAAATAAAAATGATTTCTTTTGCTGGTGTTTTTATTTTATTTGCGAAGGTTAGTAGGTATAAGGAATATTGCTTTAGTAAAGGTGATAGACAAGAGGCAGTGACAGATAAGAATAATTCCTGTGATATATTGATGCACTTCTCTCTTGTTATTGGTTATAATAGGGTACAAAAAGCAACAAGCTTCTATATTGTGATAGCAGTAGTTTGACTTTATTGTGCATGGTTGAATATTCAGTTCTCCTTGACTATCACTTAAAGGGACACTCAAGTCAAAATGAAACGTTCATGATTCAGGTAGAGCATGCAATTTGAAACAACTTTCCAATTTACTTCCATTTACAAAATGTCCACAGTCTTTATATTTACACTTTTTGAGGCCCCCAGCTCCTACTGAGCATATGCAAGAATTCACAGACTATACGTATATGCATTTGTGATTGGCTGATGGCTGTCTACTAATCATTTTGAAGTTCAGATAACACATTTGTTGATAATGCAAACCTACTGTATTTATAGGTTCTATCATTTTAAAACTATCTCATTTTTAAAATGTGTCTACAGGACTAATGTTACTCTGAATCCAATGGTGTTTATTTCAATACCTTGGTAAACTGTTCTCCAATACATTTCATGGATATCATTTAAAACAAAAAGCAAAAACTCTCTGGGAGGATGTCTGTAAATATCCCTACTTCAATATATCCCACATTATTATGATATTATTTTGAGCAAACCAGTAAGAAACTTGTGGGGGAATCCAATTAGCAATATTATAATATTGTTTACACAAAAAAAAGAAAACAAGGAATAATTATTAGCACTCACTTAATGTAATTACATTTTCTCCATGTTTAAACACAACAGAACTAATCCCTGAGGTTTGATAACATAATTTATAAACATTTACAAAAATCTTTACTTCAAATTCTAGTCCCATGTATTAATATCACTAGAAGTGTCTTCAAATTAACAATATCTTGAATAATATTTCACTGTGTGGATATCAATAGGAGATAATGCCTACAGCGTTACTCTATTATTGAAAGGCTTCCTAATAAGGTTGGGCATTCAGGGCTAGATTACAAGTGGAGCGCTATATAGCGCTTCCGCTCAAGCTTAATCTTTACTAGACGGAAGTGTTTTGCGTAAATAAGCGTGCGTATAATGATTTGAAAGAAAAAATATCACGACCGTGTTAACTTCTCCCCATAGAATTCAATAGAGAGCGAAAAGAAAAATCCTAACACCTACCGCTTGCATGCTAACCCAACAGGAGTTATGAATACTTAACATTCCAATGTTCTTCACTTACAGAACAATTAACTTTTTATTGTAAATACATATTTCTATTTTTGCACAAGATATCTTAAAAAATAATCCTAAATCTGATAAGATGGTGAAAGTGCATAACACACTCCAGGTGTCTTTTTTTTTTTTTTTTTTTTTTTTTTTTTTTTCAAGCTTCAGGTGTATTGTTATCTATTTCCCCTGCTATGTCAGAAAATACTGGTTCAGAAACCTCTGTGCCTCTGGTCCCCAATACATTTCTTCCAGTGGATTATGTTAAGCAATTAAAAATTATATTGCAAAGTTGCCTACAAAAGAGGACTTTGAATCTCTCAAATCTCTTATAACATCAGAATTGTCAAATATGTGTAAAAATATTAATGAGCTGGAGCACATGGTAGAAGAGGTTAAAGAAATGCAAGACACTGTAAGTGAGATGTTGGGAGCTATTTCTACCCAAGCCAACATATAAGATGCTAAAATAGAAGCATTGCAGGAGAAACTGGAGGATTTCGAGAACCGCAATAGGAGGAACAATCTCTGTATATATGGCATTATAGAAACTGTAAAGGCAACAGATCTGTGAGATTATCTCCAAGGTCTGTCCCGGCATATTAAAGAAGATAGAGAAGCACCTCCAACAGAGATTGAAAGGGTTATAGAGCCTTAAAGGGACAGTCTGCACCAGAATTGTTATTGTTTTAAAAGATAGATAATCCCTTTATTACCCGTTCCCTAGTTTTACATAACTAACACAGTTATATAAATACACTTTTTACCTCTGTGATTATCTTGTATCTAAGCCTCTGCAAACTGCCCCCTTATTTAAGTTCTTTTGATAGACATGCATTTTAGCCAATCAATGCTGGCTCATAGTAACTCCACAAGCACAGTGTTATCTATATGACACACATGAACTAACACCCTCTAGTAGTGAAAAACTGTCAAAATGCCCTGAGAGAAGAGGCGGCCTTCAAGGGCTTAGCAATTAGCATATGAACCTCCTAGATTTAGCTTTCAACTAAGAATACCAAGACAACAAAGAAAAATTGGTGATAAAAGTAAATTGGAAACATTTTTAAAATGACATGCCCTATCTAAATTATGAAAGTTTATTTTGGACTAAACTGTCCCTTTAAGATCCAATTCCACAACCAACCACACGACCCAGAGATGTTATTCTAAAATTTCTCAGATTTATGGACAGAGAAATATGGCATAAGGCATTACGATCACGAAAGATCTCATGCCTGGATCATACAATTAAAATAATTCCAAACCTCTGTTCTAGCACTACTTAAAAGAGAAAAGAAGGCTTATTAATTTAGTCCTACAAGAATGGAACATCAAATATAGATGGGGTTTACTTTTAGTCTGATTATCACACATGAAGGAAGTACTCTAGTTTATAAAGACCTCCAAGACTTGAAAAAAATGCAAAAGGGTTAGGAGTAACCCTGAAAGCACTGAATCCCTCAGAACACTTGGAGATACCGCACCTCTTCAACTGATCTTCAGAAACCAAAGGACTAAAAAGCACACTAGCAGAAAGTACAGCCAAAGAAAAGAAAGATCACGAGTCATAGAACAAGTCAGCTGAGATTATGATAAGCTGGACTTAAAGCCTTTTTCTTTGCATGCACTTTGCTAATTTAAGTTGATAAGATCTTGTCTAGTTAATGTTATTTCTTTTTTAAACTTGAAGGTTTCACCTCCCTCTTTTACTTTTCATTGATTGCAAAGAGAACAACCTCCTTTTAATTTGAGTATCTTTAATAAATAGGTAGCCTAATGGGATCAGTTCCAGATTGTTCAATTATAAACATTAAAAATCATGATTAACTTAAGTTGCCTATATAAATATAGCTCTTGCTATATAAGTATTGGGGTCTTATTAGTTTACAGACCCTTGAGCTTACTGTTATTTTATACATAGTTGTTTATAGTTTTCGTTTTGTTCATATGAATGTTAAATTGCTAGCACAATGTAAACAAAAAAATGCGGATAAAGAGATATCCACAGAAGGAATGCATTTAGCACTCTGCTCAGACTACAAAAAAGGCAATGTTCCGGTTAATAAAACATAACTTTTAATTAAGACATATAAAAATGTACTTGACAAAACTACCACACAAAAATTAAAATCTGTACTCTGTGGGGCTATTTAATAATTGTATTGGACACAGGAAGTGGTACGTATTAAGTAATATGTGGTCTTATCTTATATTAGTTCCACCACATCATTCCCATACCAATTGTAAGAGTATAGTTTGCTGATAACTGGTAAGTCTAATGGTACGTCAATTCCACGTTTATTGCACAAAGATATAAATCTTATGTGTTAAGTATATCACAGTCTTATAGTTAGTCCCCAATCAGGTTGGGCTAGGGATTGGCTGTATATTTGCTTGTTACTAAAAGCACATGTAACAGTGTCAAATATAAAAAAAACCCCACATGGAATGACAATTGTACTGTCTAATAACCGGATAGAATTCTGTCCAGTATTCTCACAGTATATACACCTGTACAGGTATATTCCCTGAATTAACAGGTTTCCCTAGTATATGTATAAGGTTATCTAATGACCAGATCTATATCCGTCTGTCCGGTGTTCCCTCATTGTATAGGTCTAATGTCTGTATTGTCAGGTTTACCTATTGGTGTGAGGGGCAGTGTGGGTCCACTAGTAATGGAGCTGGTAAAATGGTACTATTGGCCTCTAGTGCTTTATTAATATGTCACTTATTAAGTCACTACGATTCAAACTTGTGTATTACTGCATTAATGTGGCATCATTGGCTATATAGAGTGCTGGGAGGTAAAGTTATGTTCTAAAATTATTGATTGGGGTAATTCAATTGAACACACTTACGGCTAGATTTAGAGTTTTGTCGGTAATGACCCGCATAGCTAACGCTGGCTTTTTTTCCCCCGCACCTTTTAAATACCGCTGGTATTTAGAGTTCACAGAAGGGCTGCGTTAGGCTCCAAAAAAGGAGCGTAGAGCATAATTTACCGCCACTGCAACTCTAAATACCAGCGGTGCTTACGGACGCGGCCAGCTTCAAAAACGTGCTTGTGCACGATTCCCCCATAGGAAACAATGGGGCAGTTTGAGCTGAAAAAAAACCTAACACCTGCAAAAAAGCAGCGTTCAGCTCCTAACGCAGCCCCATTGTTTCCTATGGGAAAACACTTCCTATGTCTGCACCTAACACCCTAACATGTACCCCGAGTCTAAACACCCCTAACCTTACACTAATTAACCTCTAATCTGCCGCCCCCGCTATCGCTGACACCTGCATATTTTTTTTAACCCCTAATCTGCCGCTCTGTACACCGCCACAACCTACATTATACCTATGTACCCCTAATCTGCTGCCCCTAACACCGCCGACCCCTATATTATATTTATTAACCCCTAATCTGCCCCCCACAAAGTCGCCGCCAGCTACCTACAATAATTAACCCCTAATCTGCCGACCGGACCTCACCGCTACTATAATAAATTTATTAACCCCTAATCCGCCTCACTAACCCTATAATAAATAGTATTAACCCCTAATCTGCCCTCCCTAACATCGCTGACACCTAACTTCAAGTATTAACCCCTAATCTGCCGACCGGACCTCACCGCTACTCTATTAAATTTATTAACCCCTAAAGCTAAGTCTAACCCTAACACCCCCCTAAGTTAAATATAATTTTTATCTTACGAAATAAATTAACTCTTATTAAATAAATTAATCCTAATTAAAGCTAAATACTTACCTGTAAAATAAACCCTAATATAGCTACAATATAAATAATAATTATATTGTAGCTATTTTAGGATTTATATTTATTTTACAGGCAACTTTGTATTTATTTTAACCAGGTACAATAGCTATTAAATAGTTAAGAACTATTTAATAGCTACCTAGTTAAAATAATTACTAAATTACCTGTAAAATAAATCCTAACCTAAGTTACAATTAAACCTAACACTACACTATCAATAAATTAATTAAATAAAATACCTACAAATAAATACAATTAAATAAACTAACTAAAGTACAAAAAATAAAAAAAGCTAAGTTACAAAAAATAAAAAAATAATTTACAAAAATTATAAAAATATTGCAACAATTTTGGGCTCCATGTACTAAGCCGTCAATTCATCCGTCATTTTAGACGCGGATAAACTCGCCGTTACTCGCCGCGGGCGAAATGGTGTCCGCTGTCACTATGTACTAATAATCCCCCAATAAATAGACAAGTCTAGCCCGCCGCGAGCAGTGGCGGATTATTGATAAATTTGACGTCTCGCTCGCCGCGACTAAGCTGATGTACTTTTAACTTTCAGTTGAATTGTCTGGCCAATTATTAACACGTGACATGCAAGGTGTCACGAACATCATAGTAGTCGCGGGAATAGAATTTTGCTCCTATAAAAGTTCAACTTATCTAAACAACTTTATTATTGTTCTAAATTTTTTGAAGAGTGATAACAGAGCGTTATTTTTGTAATATTTATTTACAATTTGGATATGGCTTCATCTGGATCTGATAATATATAAATATTAATATAAAAATAATTATAAAGATTGACAACTATACAATACAAATTTAAAATATAGATTACTCTTTAATTACAGTCGACAAATTTGGCGCAATTTATGTACATGGAAATGAGAGACAAATTAGACGCCAGTTATGCTGTACAATGCTGATATTACTGCCTTTTATATATGTCTAGACTGGCGTCTAGATTGACTTTCCTATTGTTTTGTACCTTGCCCGCCACCTAAAAGGTGGCGAGGCAAAAATAACGAGGTGGGAGCGGAAATTGTAGCGAGCGGACAAATAGATTTTTTAGTACATTCGTTTTTGGCGAGTTGGTGGTCAAATGTGTCTAATTACAGTGAAAAATGGAGAGGTAGCGAGGTTTGGCGGATAAGTACGCTCGCAATTTTAAAGATGCGAGTTTTAACATAATTGACGGCTTTGTACATATCAGTTTGCGAATTTTGACGCGAGATTTGTTGCGGGTAGCTCGCTGACTGCTTAGTACATGGAGCCCTTTAAGCTAATTACACCTACTCTAAGCCCCCTAATAAAATAACAAAGCCCCCAAAATAAAAAAATGCCCTACCCTATTCTAAAATTAAAATAGAAAAGCTCTTTTACCTTACCAGCCCTTAAAAGGGCCTTTTGCGGGGCATGCCCCAAAGAAAACAGCTCTTTTGCCTGTAAAAAATAACATACAATACCCCCCCAACATTACAAACCCACCACTAACATAACGCTAATCTAACCCAAACCCCCCTTAAATAAACCTAACACTAAGCCCCTAAAGATCATCCTACCTTATCTTCACCACACCGGGTATCACTGATCGGTCCAGGCTCCGAAGTCTTCATCCAAGCCCAAGCGGGCGCTGAAGAGGTCCATGATCCGGCTGAAGTCTTCATCCAAGCGGTGGCTGAAGAGGTCCACGATCCGGCTGAAGTCTTCATCCAAGCGGGAGCTGAAGAGGTCCATGATCCGGCTGAAGTCTTCTATCAAGCGGCATCTTCAATCTTCTTTCTTCCGGATCCATCTTCATCCCGCCGACGCGGAACACCCATCTTCACCGACGACTTCCCGACGAATGACGGTTCCTTTAAGGGACGTCATCCAAGATGGCGTCCCTCGAATTCCTTTTGGCTGATAGGATTCTATCAGCCAATCGGAATTAAGGTAGGAAAATTCTGATTGGCTGATGGAATCAGCCAATCAGATTCAAGTTCAATCCGATTGGCTGATCTGATCAGCCAATCAGATTGAGCTCGCATTCTATTGGCTGTTCCGATCGGATTGAACTTGAATCTGATTGGCTGATTCCATCAGCCAATCAGAATTTTCCTACCAGCCAATCGGAATTTGAGGGACGCCATCTTGGATGACGTCCCTTAAAGGAACCGTCATTCGTCGGGAAGTCGTCGGTGAAGATGGATGTTCCACGTCGGCGGGATGAAGATGGATCCGGAAGAAAGAAGATTGAAGATGCCGCTTGATAGAAGACTTCAGCCGGATCATGGACCTCTTCAGCTCCCGCTTGGATGAAGACTTCAGCCGGATCATGGACCTCTTCAGCTCCCGCTTGGACGAAGACTTCAGCCGGATCATGGACCTCTTCAGCCCCCGCTTGGGCCAAGACTTCAGCCGGATCATGGACCTCTTCAGCCCCCGCTTGGGCTTGGATGAAGATGTCGGAGTCTGGACCGATCGGTGATACCAGGTGTGGTGAAGATAAGGTAGGATGATCTTCAGGGGCTTAGTGTTAGGTTTTTTTAAGGGGGTTTTGGGTTAGATTAGGGGTATGTGGGTGGTGGGTTGTAATGTTGGGGGGGTATTGTATGTTATTTTTTATAGGCAAAAGAGCTGTTTTCTTTGGGGCATGCCCCGCAAAAGGCCCTTTTAATGGCTGGTAAGGTAAAAGAGCTTTTCTATTTTAATTTTAGAATAGGGTAGGGCATTTTTTTATTTTGGGGGGCTTTGTTATTTTATTAGGGGGCTTAGAGTAGGTGCAATTAGCTTAAAATTGTTGTAATATTTTTCTAATGTTTGTAAATATTTTTTTTATTTTTTGTAACTTAACTTATTTATTTGTAGGTATTTTATTTAATATATTTATTGATAGTGTAGTGTTAGGTTTAATTGTAACTTAGGTTAGGATTTATTTTACAGGCAATTTAGTAATTATTTTAACTAGGTAGCTATTAAATAGTTCTTAACTATTTAATAGCTATTGTACCTGGTTAAAATAAATACAAAGTTGCCTGTAAAATAAATATAAATCCTAAAATAGCTACAATATAATTATACTTTATATTGTAGCTATATTAGGGTTTATTTTACAGGTAAGTATTTAGCTTTAATTAGGATTAATTTATTTAATAAGAGTTAATTTATTTCGTAAGATAAAAATTATATTTAACTTAGGGGGGGGGGGTTAGGGTTAGGGTTAGACTTAGCTTTAGGGGTTAATAAATTTAATAGAGTAGCGGT
This sequence comes from Bombina bombina, assembly GCF_027579735.1. NCBI lineage: Eukaryota > Metazoa > Chordata > Amphibia > Anura > Bombinatoridae > Bombina > Bombina bombina. Next base: position 1,027,583,925 of record NC_069500.1, read on the forward strand.
GAGGTCCGGTCGGCAGATTAGGGGTTAATACTTGAAGTTAGGTGTCAGCGATGTTAGGGAGGGCAGATTAGGGGTTAATACATTTATTATAGTAGCGGTGAGGTCGGCAGATTAGGGGTTAATTATTGTAGGTAAGGTAGCAGCGACGTTGGGGGCGGCAGATTAGGGGTTAATAAATATTATGTAGGGGTCGGCGGTGTTAGGGGCAGCAGATTAGGGGAACATAGGGATAACGTAGGTTGCGGCGGTGTGCAGTCGGCAGATTAGGGGTTAAAAAAATGTAATAGAGTGGCGGCGATGTGGGGGGACCTCGGTTTAGGGGTACATAGGTAGTTTATGGGTGTTAGTGTACTTTAGAGCACAGTAGTTAAGAGCTTTATGAACCGGCGTTAACTCCTGGCTTTTCTCTGCGGCTGGAGTTTTGTCGTTAGATTTCTAACGCTCACTTCAGCCAAGACTCTAAATACCGGCGTTAGAAAGATCCCTTTGAAAAGATAGGATACGCAAATGGCGTAGGGGGATCTGCGGTATGGAAAAGTCGCGGCTGCAAAGTGAGTGTTAGACCTTTACCTACACGACTCTAAATACCAGCGGTAGCCCAAAACCAGCGTTAGGAGCCTCATACGCTGGTTTTGACGGCTAACGCCAAACTCTAAATCTAGGCGTTAATTTCCTTGCTATATCACAGGTACTTGTATTGTAAATGTATGTAGTGCTTGAACTCATGTAGTATTCAGTACTTTAACACGTGCAAAAATCAATGTGCATATAGTTATGCCATAGATTGCAGTTCAATACGAATCATTTTATTGATATTATAATACCATGATAAATATATCTATGGACTCGTTTGTAGCACTGTACTCTTAGCACTCATTCTGTCTAAAGTAATATTTGTCTATACCGGCCTGCATAATATCACTGCTAATGGGTTTGACAGATTGGTGAATATAAAAAACATAATACCAGGCTACCGTTGCATATGTGCAGCCTTCCTTGTCTTATTTGACTTCTTAGAGTGTATACTGATTATGCAATCGATCGAAGGTGCTTTTTTTCTGTGTCTCTTACAGCATCTGTCTAAGTACGGTGACCAAAAAATACACCCTTTGTTAATGTGTATAGTAAGTATTACCAGGTTTATTAATTACCCCCGCAAAAAGTTATATACTACATCACTGAGTATGTTTTGTGATTTGGTATGAGCACTAGTTAGCTTCGATAATCAATGTGCCTCTAAGTGTGCTGGTTAGCAGTATTTATCTAAAGGTATTATTTAGGAGATTTATTATATCCGTTTATGTTAGCACAATTAGTTTCAGGTGACATCCGTTACTATCCAAGCGGTAGGTTACTTCCCCACCTGAGCACTATGGCTTAATCTTAAATAGAGTAATACCTGATCTGGCTCCCCATTATATCTGAGCTAAATATATTGTACATAGATGCTATAATGTAGTTTTATTCCGAAATTACAAATTAGTAGTCTTAAAGGGATACTGAACCCAAATTTTTTTTTCATGATTCAGATAGAGAATGCAATTTTAAAGGGACAGTCAAGTCCAAAAAAAACTTTCATTTTTCAAATAGGGCATGTAATTTTAAACAACTTTCCAATTTACTTTTATCAACAATTTTGCTTTGTTCTCTTGGTATTCTAGTTGAAAGCAAACCTAGGAAGGCTCATATGATAATTTCTAAGCCCTTGAAGGCCGCCTCTATTTTATTTACTTTTCACAGCAGGGGAGAGCAAGCTCATGTAAGCTATATAGATAGCATTGTGATCACGCTCGTGGCTAGTGGCAGACACTGCACTAATTGGCTAAAATGCAAGTCAATAGATAATAACTAAAAGTCATGTGATTAGGGGCGGTCAGAAGATGCTTAGATACAAGTTAGTCACAGAAGTAAAAAGTGTATTAATATAAGTGTTGGTTTTGCAAAACTGGGGAATGGGTAATAAAGGGATTATCTATCTTTTTAAACAACATCAATTCTGGTGTTGACTGTCCCTTTAAGCAACTTTCTAATTTACTTCTATTATCAATTTTTCTTCGTTCTCTTGCTATCTTTATTTGAAAAAGAAGGCATCTTAGCTAAGGAGCCAGCAAATTGTTGGTTCAGACCCATGGACAGTACTTGTTTATTGGTGCTTTCCAATCAGCAAGGACAACCCAGGTTGTTCACCAAAAATGGGCCGGCATTTTAACTTACGTTCTTGCTTTTCAAATAAACATACCAAGAGAATGAAGAAAATTTGATAATAGAAGTAAATTAGAAAGTTGCTTAAAATGTCATGCTCTATCTGAATCATGAAAAAAAATTTTGGGTTCAGTGTCCCTTTAACTCCAATAATACCCTGGCTATTATTCAGTACTAGCACTCCATTGAGCAGAGTTCACCAGCACTGTTCAGTATATAGTATCACATTCACTGAGAAGACTGAAATAGAAAGCCTGTTTCCCACTTATTACCGGTATTTAACGACTAATATATACATTAAATTAGGCAAACTATAGACTCAATACAAGCCTCCACAGAGTATAAAACTAAAAGGCGTCCGTACTGCTGACACGTTTCGGCCGTGAGGGTTTTATCAAAGGCAACGAGCCGCCGCTGTTAAACTTATTTAAAGCTTTGATGCACCGGAAGTTCCGCCTATTCGTATGGTGATTGGAGTCTGGCTAATCACTCATTGTGACAGTTAAGGTGGTATATACTGAATACTACTTTGCCTCTATATAATTATATTATAGGTTAAGTGTTTTTTGTGTATTGCAAATTACTGTACTTTAGACTGTATTGTTAAGAATTGGTATATTCATGCCCCAACTTAACATCTTGGTATTGGTGTATATTTAATATACTTTATTCCCTTGTTTATGTTTAAAGTATTCATTGCATAACAGAGGTGGAGTTCTTAATCTTCCCCTTTATGTGGATAAATACCGATGTTGTCATAATTATCCTTAGCATAGTTGCTTCATACGAGGTGTATGATTCACTGACATTCTTACAAACAAAAAGATGGATTCCATCGTTACTTCATATAATAGTGTCTTATGTAATTAATAATATTAGTTTGAGTGGCAAATAAGTCGAAGTAATAAGGTGTTATAAATAAATACACATCATCTGGACTCACATAAAGCGATGTCATTAGACATTTATCACAGTGGCTTTTAGTTATCTTCTAACCCTTATGTTATATTATATTACATATACTAATGTGTGGATTTGATTCCGAATAAGATTATATGATCTCATCATCACTTTAAGTTATATACTATAAGGGCTTGCCTACACTACTGTCTAGTGAATACAAATTGGAAGATTCATGGTTTCTGTCAACATACCTCACATTACCGCTATTCGCATATAGAAGGGGTGACATATAGAATGATCCCCCTATTTATTTTTTATTATATACCCATCTAGAGCCATCCATTAAGTCCTCCCTTATATTCACGATTGTGTACATATGGAGGGGACATAATGTTCACTTGATGTTATTGATCTAATGTCGTAGAATTAACCATAAAGTGTATTGTGTACGCTTAATGTAGTGGTCACTGCTGACATCTCATGGTGAGGGCTCTGTTTACCCACATTAGCTGGGTTCAAATGATATCAGAAAATATCTATGGTTGCCATCTCTTATTATTAATATTCACCAGTCAGGTAGTACGATTTACATCCTAGTGTGTATTTGCATCTGAAGATACTTATCTATCAAGTTATTGGTAATTCAGGATATAATAGTTGGACAGTATCAATCATGTGTTTATCATATCTGTGATTTGGGCAATAAGTATTGCCCCTGTATAAGAATTGTTAGCTTCCAAAAGTTGTGTTTTATACCAAAAAAGTGAAAGATGATTCTTGTGATGCTGTACTTACAATTTGTGATTAGTGTAGACTATTGTCATTTCTGATTGTGACTGTGTTGTTTGGACTTCAAAAAACAAGTGAAAAAACATAAAAGAAATATAAACAATTTCAATTTGTGAAATTAGTTATCTTGTGATAACTACTTTGTTAAGAGTGATAATTCTTTAAATCAGTGATCTATATGTGTAAAAACCCTGATTATATTGGGTTTTTCTACCCCTGTGTACAGATTGCTTCTGTCCATCCAGTTGTTCTGAAATGGTGCCTGTATATCGTGTATCCAGGCCACTATTTGACTAGACTAGAGACCATTTTTCTGATCAAGTTAATCCTAGGATGCTATTGTTCTCTGTGACATCATCTTGACGTAGAGTGCCTTGTTGATCATATGGTGCCTTTTCAAAGAAAGACATAATAATTATTCTGCTCATTCCTTCCATTAGGATGAACAGTGTTTAATAAGTATATCCATTTGCTTTCCACTTTCAGAAGGGCTGTTTCTAAATCTCCTCCTCTAATGCCCAGGGATACTTTTTCAATTCCCCAGCACTCCACTTCTTCTTTATTAGAGTGATGATATTTCAAGAAGTGGGATGCCACGCTGGTGATTGCTTTTCCCTTTTCCAGATCTTTTGCTGCATTTGTGATGTTCTGTAAATGCTCCATTAGTCTTATCTGAGTTTACGGGTCGACATCCCAATGTAGAGTAATTTGCATCTGCAGCGTAAGGCGTATACCACTCCCTCTGTATTACAGCTGATGTATCGTTTAATGTAATGTCTGACTCTGAATCTATCTTCAATTGATGAAGTTTTTACAATATGGTGGCAGGTGCTACAGTTGCCACATTTGAATGAACCAGGATTGAATGCTGATTTAGTCTTTATTAGTTTACATTTAGATGGCTACTGCTGACTATGTCTTTCAAGTTTTTGGTACATCTGTACCCTATCGCTGGTCTATCCCCCAATTTGCTTTTGAGTACTGGATCCGTCATTAGTATGTTCCAATGTGGTGTTTGACTATTATAAGTGATGATCAATCTTGAGGTTTGAGGTTCAGTTTTGATCTTTTTGGATAGTAAATCCTTTCTATCTATTGGTTAGCCTACGTTCAAGTTCAGTGGCTCTTATCATAAATGTTTGCTTATCTGAGCAGTTTCTCCTTATTCTAAGGAATTCACCAGTTGGCAGACCTCTGATTGTTCCTGGAGCATGGGCACTAGTGCTATATAGGAGACTATTGGTTGCTGTTTTCTTCCTGTATAGATCCGTTTTAATATCACCTTGTGTATCCCTATAGATAGTTATATCCAGAAAGTTAATTGCTTTCTGACTGGCTTCATTGGTTAGTTTGATATTTAAATCATTATGATTTAAAATATTAAGGAATTCCAATAGTTGGTCGTGTATTCCTTCCCATATGAAAAAAATATCATCTATGTACCTCAGCCAAATGGGGACCATGTTTGTATACCTGGTGTTAGTATCAGTAAACACATGTTCCGCCTCCCACCAGCCAAGAAACAAATTGGCATAGGTGGGGGCGCATGCCGTTTCCATGGCTGTTCCATGAGTTTGTAAATAGAATCTATTATCAAATATGAAGAAGTTATAATTTAGTATAAACCCCAATAGTTTAAGTATAAACTGAACATGTTCATTATCTTCTTCAGATTTCAATTCAAGGAAATATTTAACTGCCCTTATTCCCATATGGTGATCTATTGATGTATAAATAGATTCTACATCGGTAGTGGCTAACCAAACTTCTTCATTTAGATTGACATCCTCAAGTCTTTGTAGTATCTGCATGGTGTCCCGTATATATGAGGGTAGTTCCTGTACATACTCTCTAAGCCTAAAGTCAACATATTGGCTTGCCTTCTCTGTCAGGCAACCTATTCCTGACACTATAGGTCTTCCAGGTGGATTTTGTTGATCTTTATGTACTTTAGGTATTATATAGAAAGTCTCTTTTTTAGGATTGGGTACCATTAGGAACTTTTTTTCTTTTGCAGAAATTGTCCCTTCCAAATAGGCTTGGTTGATCATATGGTCATATATTTTGGAATAACCCGTCATTGGATCGTGTAAGAGTTTTGTATAGCAGCTTTGGTTTCTTAGTTGTTTGTGCACCTCCTTAAGGTACATCTCCAGGGTCCATATGACAATATTCCCCCCCCCCCTTGTCTGCATTGCGTATAACTGCCTCTTCTTTTTGTTTTAAATCCTGAGGAGCCCGTCGCTCGCTGTACGTTAGATTTTGATACTTTGGAGACATTTGTAATGCTGTAATGTCATTACAGACCATTTCATTAAACACGTCAAGTTGGGGAGTGTTGATATTTCTTGGCATAAATGTGGATCTGTTCTTGATGTTACCCCTCCACTTCTGTGCTATAGTCGGATCAGATTCTTCCAATAGTATTTCCAAATCTTGGATAGATTCTAATTCTTCAGCATTCCATCCTGTTGCGTCCTCCGTTTTAGAGAATAACTTATTCAGAGACAGTTTTCGTATATACAGTTGTATGTCCTTTATGGTTTCAAATTTATTTATATTACTCGTTGGGCAGAATTACAGGCCTTTAGACAATACTGAGATGTGATCTTTGGTAAGGGGTATTTGTGATTAATTACATTCAATGATTCAGCCGTATCTGGGAGAATGAGCTTGGGGGCCTCCGCGATTGTCTCCAGTTGCCTTGACGCTCCATTTGCGTCCGGCTCCTGCCTCTGGCGGGCCTTTTGTTTCTTCCCCCTTCCTCTGCGCGTTCCCCTTCCTTTCCTTCTAAATCTAAAAAATCGTTCTGTTTATTACGGCTGGAGGCTCGGGATGTTAAAACGCTAGGAGTAGAGCTTGATGAATTACCATCTGTAGAACTGCCCTCCTCTCCGTCGGTGTCAGATACATCACTCTGGACTATTGTAACCTTTGGATTTCTTGTTGGGTTTCTGAAAAATCCTCTATTTCTCCATTTATAATGCACATTGATTTCTGCACGTGTTAAAGTACTGAATACTACATGAGTTCAAGCACTACATACATTTACAATACAAGTACCTGTGATATAGCAAGGAAATTAAGTGTGTTCAATTGAATTACCCCCATCAATAATTTTAGAACATAACTTTACCTCCAAGCACTCTATATAGCCAATGATGCTACATTAATGCAGTAATACACGAGTTTGAATTGAAGTGACTTAATAAGTGACATTAATAAAGCAATAGAGGCCAATAGTACCATTTTACCAGCTCCATTACTAGTGGATCCACACTGCCCCTCACACCAATTGGTAAACCTGACAATACAGGCATTAGACCTATACACTGAGGGAACACCGGACCGACGGATATAGATCTGGTCATTAGATAACCTTATACATATACTAGGGAAACCTGTTAAATCAGGGAATAGACCTGTACAGGTGTATATACTCTGAGAATACTGGACAGACAGAATTATATCCGGTTACTAGACAGTACAATTGTCATTCCATGTGGGGGGGGTTATATTTCACACTGTTACATGTGCTTTTAGTAACAAGCAAATATACAGCCAATCCCTAGCCCAACCTGATTGGGGACTAACTATAAGACTGTGATATACATAACACATAAGATTTATATCTTTGTGCAATAAACGTGGAATTGACGTACCATTAGACTTACACACTGTTAGACTTATCAGCAAACTATACTCTTACAATTGGTATGTGAATGATGTATTGGAACTAATATATGATAAGGCCACATATTACTTTATACGTACCACTTCCTGTGCCCAATACCATTATTAAATAGTCCCACAGAGTACAGATTTTAATTTTTGTGTGGTAGTTTTGTCAAGTACATTTTTATATGTCTTAATTAAAAGTTATGTTTTATTAACCGGAACTTTGCCTTTTTTGTAGTCTGGGCAAAGTGTTAAATGCATTCCTTCTGTGGATATCTCTTTAGCCATATTTTTTTGTTTATATCCAGTTTAATGCAGAGCACCAACCCATACAAATGTATAGTGTCTAGTGATGTCGCGAATAGTTCGACGGCGAACATAGCATGTTTGCGTTCGCCGCGGCGGGCGAACATATGCGATGTTCGATCCGCCCCCTATTCTTCATCATTGAGTAAACTTTGACCCTTTACCTCACAGTCAGAAGACACATTACAGCCAATCAGCGGCAGACACTCCCTCCCAGACCCTCCCACCTCCTGGACAGCATCCATTTTAGATTAATTTGGAAGCTGCATTCTTAGTGAGAGGAGGGACAGTGTAGCTGCTGCTGATTTAATAGGGAAATTGATAGCTAGGCTAGTGTATTCAGTGTCCATTACAGTCCTGAAGGACTCATCTGATCTCTGCTGTAAGGACAGCACCCCAAAAAGCCCTTTTTAGGGCTAGAACATCAGTCTGCTTTTTTTTTTTTTTCCTGTGTAATCTAATTGCAGTTGCCTGCCTGCCAGCGTGTGTGTCAGGCTCACAGCGTATACTGTGCCCACTTGCCCAGTGCCACCACTCATATCTGGTGTAACAGTAGTGTAGATTTAAAGAAAACAACACTTTTTTGACTGTGTTAAATAATAGCAGTCAGTTTCCTTCACACGTGTGCGTTTCATGGCCTGCCTGCCAGGGCACAGTGTCACCCCAGTGCCACTCATATCTGGTGTAACAGTAGTGTAGATTTAAAAAAAAAAAAACACTTTTTTGACTGTGTTAAATAATAGCAGTCAGTTTCCTTCACACGTGTGCGTTTCAGTGCCTGCCAGGGCACAGTGTCACCCCAGTGCAACTCATATCTGGTGTAACAGTAGTGTAGATTTAAAAAAACAACAACACTTTTTTGACTGTGTTAAATAATAGCAGTCAGTTTCTTTCACACGTGTGCGTTTCAGTGCCTGCCTGCCAGGGCACAGTGTCACCCCAGTGCAACTCATATCTGGTGTAACAGTAGTATAGATTTAAAAAAAAAAAAACTTTTTTGACTGTGTTAAATAATAGCAGTCAGTTTCCTTCACACGTGTGCGTCTCAGGGCCTGCCTGCCAGGGCACAGTGTCACCCCAGTGCAACTCATATCTGGTGTAACAGTAGTGTAGATTTAAAAAAAAAAAACAACACTTTTTTGACTGTGTTAAATAATAGCAGTCAGTTTCTTTCACACGTGTGCGTTTCAGTGCCTGCCTGCCAGGGCACAGTGTCACCCCAGTGCAACTCATATCTGGTGTAACAATAGTGTAGATTTAAAAAAAAACAACACTTTTTTGACTGTGTTAAATAATAGCAGTCAGTTTCCTTCACACGTGTGCGTTTCAGGGCCTGCCTGCCAGGGCACAGTGTCACCCCAGTGCAACTCATATCTGGTGTAACAGTAGTGTAGATTTAAAAAAAAACAACACTTTTTTGACTGTGTTAAATAATAGCAGTCAGTTTCCTTCACACGTGTGCGTTTCAGTTCCTGCCAGGGCACAGTGTCACACCAGTGCAACTCATATCTGGTGTAACAGTCGTGTACATTTTAAAAAAAAAAATACAATTTTGACTGTAATAGATTGAATAGCAGTTAGTTGTCTGCAAGCGTGTGTGTCAGGCCTACAGCGTCTACTCTGCCAACTTCTGCCAGTGCACAGTGCTACTCATATCTGTTGTCACAGTAGCTTGCATGCATAGTACCACCAATCGAAAAAAAAATGACATGCAGAGGCAGGCCACCCCGCAGGGGCCGTCGTGTTCGTGGTGCTGTGATTCCCTTTGGCCCTAGAATAATGCCCAGTGTTCAGAGGCCACGTACCCCGAACTCGAACATTTCTGAGGACATAGTTGACTGGCTAACACAGGACACCCAATCTTCTACAGCTTCCGCTCGGAACCTTGACGCACCATCCTCCTCCAGCTTAGCTTCGGGCACCTCTCAAGTTACCACTTGCCCGCCTGCCGCCACCACCAACACTAGCACCACAGCCACTTCACTTGATCTGTCAGAGGAGTTATTTACACATCAGTTGGAAGAAATGAGTGATGCGCAACCATTATTGCCAGAGGAGGAAGATAACAGGGATATGTCTCAGTCAGGCAGCATTACACACATGGACGTACGGTGTGATGATGATGATGTTGTACCTGCTGCGGGAGTTTGGTCTGTCACTGTGAAGCGGGCGTAACCCTTACACTACCTGATCAATACAACATCATACCTGATGTTTTAAAGCACGTTATTCCAAACAATTTAGGAATGTTAGGTGATTTATGCCCTTTATGGCTTAAAACCAGACTCTGCATCAACTATGTAATTTTCCATGGGAGTTTTGCCATGGATCCCCCTCCGGCATGTCACAGTCCAGGTGTTAGTCCCCTTGAAACAACTTTTCCATCACTATTGTGGCCAGAAAGAGTCCCTGTGGGTTTTAAAATTCGCCTGCCTATTGAAGTCAATGGCGGTTCGCCCGTTCGCGAACTTTTGGGGAAGTTCGTGTTTGCTGTTCGCGAACCCAAATTTTTAGGTTCGCGACATCACTAATAGTGACATAAGCAATATGCTAATGTGAAGGAGGAATATTAAGTAATAAATGGGGATTGCCATTTTTAGTGCCATTGTTTAACTTTTGTCTAGATATGCTAGCACAATGTGTATTCAAACTACACTGAAACAGATGGATTTTGTTACAGTTTCATTGGAATGACATTTGCATATTCTTATTCACAAAATAGAATGTATCTTTTGTTCTATACAAATTAAACAATTCTACCCTTTAAAGTGAAGGTAAACTTTGATGATTGAAAGCCCGGTTTTTAAAAATACTATTAAAAACAAGGGCACTTTCATTCATCAAAATTTATAAAGCAGCCGTTTTGTTCAAAAAATTACCTTTCTTCTTTTCACAGCCAGAGCAGCTTCCCTCACCTGGAGATTCTCTCTTCACACGTCAGCAATGACTAATCCGGATGAAAAAAAACCAATATATAGTTTATTATAGGTTATTCACACAAAAACAACTTCTAAAAGTGTGTGAATGTGAACTGAAACAAAAAGCTCAAAACCAGCTTAGCACACAGATGGGAAACGGCTTAGCAGCTGTAGCCACCTGGGAATTTAAGATACAGTATATAGGTACACAGATTTGTAAAGTATACCGCTTGGCGTATCAAATGAGTGGCTGCATGTATTGCTAGCACAAATTCGGAGTGCTTAAGATATAAATAAATAAATGCATTGTTTAACCCTTTAAGGACACATCTTTCTGTTTGCTCAATTGTTTTATGACGGAAAAATTCCGTCATATGTCCTTAAGAGGTTAATTTTTTTATTTTATTTTTTACAAGTGTGATATTTGCTTATTTGTTGCACACTTCAGATTTGTGATACTAATACAAATAAGACCTCATTTGATGCAGCTGTGGTTGTAGTTTCTACAAAATGTATACGGCTAGATTACGAGTTTTGTCGGTAAAGCCGTGCATTGCTAACGCTCCTTTTTTTTCCAGCGCTCACTTTAAACAACGCTGGTATTACAAGTTTTATGAATGGCTGCGTTAGCCTCAGAAAAGTGAGCGTTGAGCAAATGTAGCGCCACTTGTCCCTGTAATACCAGCGTTGCTTACGGTAGCGGTAAGCTGGCTAAAACGTGCTTGTGCACGATTTCCCCATAGGAAACAATGGGGCTGAGACGGCTGAAAAAAACCTAACACCTGCAAAAAAGCAGCGTTCAGCTCCTAACGCAGCCCCATTGTTTCCTATGGGAAAATACTACACCTAACACCCTAACATGAACCACAAGTCTAAACACCCATAACCTTACACTTATTAACCCCTAATCTGCCGCCCCCAACGTCGTCGCCACCTGCATTATATTATTAACCTCTAATCCGCCGCCACCTACATTATCCCTATAAACCCCTAATCTGCTGGCCCTAACATGGCCGACACCTACATTATATTTAGTAACCCCTTATCTGCCGCCCCCAACGTCGCCGCCACCTAACTACAATTATGAACCCCTAATCTGCTGCCCCCAACGCCGCCGCTATATTAAATGTATTAACCCCTAAACCTAAGTCTAACCCTAACACCCCCCTAACTTAAATCTATTTTTAATCAATCTAAATAAAATTACTATAATTAAATAAAGTATTCCTATTTAAAACTAAATACTTACCTATAAAATAAACCCTAATATAGCTACAAGATAACTAATAGTTACATTGTAGCTATTTTAGGATTTATTTTTATTTTCATTCAACTTTGTATTTATTTTAACTAGGCACAATAGCTATTAAATAGTTATTAACTATTTAATAGCTATCTAGCTAAAATAATTACAAAATTACCTATAAAATAAACCCTAACCTAAGTTACAATTACACCTAACACTACTCTATAATTAAATTAATTACCTACAATTAAATTAAATAAACTAAATTACAAAAAAAACCACTAAATTACAGAAAATTAAAAAGAAATTACAATATTTTAAACTAATTACACCTAATCTAATCCCCCGAATAAAATTTAAAAGCCTCCCAAAATAATAAAATTCCCTACCCTATACTAAATTACAAATAGCCCTTAAAAGGGCCTTTTGCAGGGCATTGCTCCAAAGTAATCAGCTCTTTTACCAGCCCTTAAAAGGGCTTTATGTGGGGCATTGCCCCAAAGTAATCAGCTCTTTTACCTTTAAAAAAAAGAAATACAATACCCCCCCAACATTACAACCCACCAACCACACACCCCTACTCTAAAACCCACCCGATTCTGCCCCCTAACCTAACACTACCCCATTGAAGATCACCCTACCTTGAGCCGTCTTCACCCAGCCGGGCACCGATGGGGCAGAAGAGGACATCTGGACCGGCAGAAGTCTTCATCCTATCTGGGCAGAAGAGGACATCAGACCGGCAGACATCTTCATCCAAGCGGCATCTTCTATCTTCATCCATCCGACGAGGAACGGCTCCATCTTGAAGACCTCCGGCGCGGAACATCCTTCTAGGCCGACGACTACCCGACGAATGGCTTGTCCTTTAAATAAGGTCATCCAAGATGGCGTCCCTCGAATTCCGATTGGCTGATAGGATTCTATCAGCCAATCGGAATTAAGGTAGGAAAAATCCAATAGGTTGATTTAATCAGCCAATCGGATTGAAGTTCAATCCGATTGGTTGATTGGATCAGCCAATAGACTTGACCTTGCATTCTATTGGCTGATCCAATCAGCCAATTGGATTGAACTTCAATCTGATTGGCTGATTAAATCAACCAATCAGATTTTTCCTACCTTAATTCCGATTGGCTGATAGAATCCTATCAGCCAATCAGAATTCGAGGGACGCCATCTTGGATGACGTCATTTAAAGGAATATTCATTTGTCGTTAGTCCGTCGGCCTAGAAGGATGTTCCGCGCCGGAGGTCTTTAAGATGGAGCTGTTCCTCGTCGGATGGATGAAGATAGAAGATGCCGCTTGGATGAAGATGTCTGTCGGTCTTGATGTCCTCTTCTGCCCGGATAGGATGAAGACTTGTGCCGGTCCGGATGTCCTCTTCTGCCCCATCGGTGCCCGGCTGGGTGAACACGGCTCAAGGTAGGGTGATCTTCAATGGGGTAGTGTTAGGTTTTTTAAGGGGGAATCGGGTGGGTTTTAGAGTAGGGGTGTGTGGGTGGTGGGTTTTATTGTTGGGGGGTATTGTATTTCCTTTTTTTTTTACAGGTAAAAGAGCTGATTACTTCGGGGCAATGCCCCGCAAAAGGCCCTTTTAAGGGCTATTTGTAATTTAGTGTAGGGTAGGGAATTTTATTATTTTGGGGGGCTTTTTTATTTTATTAGCGGATTAGATTAGGTGTAATTAGTTTAAAATATTGTAATTTCTTTTTTATTTTCTGTAATTTAGTGGGGTTTTTTCGTAGTTTATTTTATTTAATTGTATTTAATTGTAGGTAGTTTAGGTAATTAATTTAATTATAGAGTAGTGTTAGGTGTAATTGTAATTTAGGTTAGGGTTTATTTTACAGGTAAATTTGTCTTTTATTTTAACTAGGTAGTTATTAAATAGTTAATAACTATTTAATAACTATTCTACCTAGTTAAAATAAATACAAAGTTGCCTGTAAAATAAAAATAAATCCTAAAATAGCTACAATGTAACTATTAGTTATATTGTAGCTATATTAGGGTTTATTTTATAGGTAAGTATTTAGTTTTAAATAGGAATAATTTTTTTAATTATAGTAATTTTATTAGATGTATTAAAAATAGATTTAAGTTAGGGGGGTGTAAGGGTTAGGGTTGGACTTAGGTTTAGGGGTTAATACATTTAATATAGTGGCGACGACGTTGGGGGCGGCAGATTAGGGGTTAATAATTGTAGGTAGGTGGCGGCGATGTTAGGGACGGCAGATTAGGGGTTAATAACAAATTTTATAGTGTTTGCGAGGCGGGAGTGCGGCGGTTTAGGGGTTAATACATTTATTATAGTGGCGGCGATGTCCGTTCGGCAGATTAGGGGATAATAATTGTAGTTAGGTGGCGGTGACGTTGGGGGCAGCAGATTAGGGGTTAATAAATATAATGTAGGTGTCGGCGATGTTAGGGGCAGCAGATTAGGGGTTCATAGGTATAATGTAGGTGGCGGCGATGTCCGGTCGGCAGATTAGGGGTTAAATAATTTTATTATAGTGTTTGCGATCTGGGGGGGCCTCGGTTTAGGGGTTAATAGGTAGTTTATGGGTGTTAGTGTACTTTTTAGCGCTTTAGTTAATAGCTTTATGTTTCGGCGTTAGCCCATAAAACTCGTTAACTACTGACTTTTAAATGCGGTAGGAGTCTTGGAGGTAGAGGCTGTACCGCTCACTTCTTCCAAGACTTGTAATATCAGCGTTAGGCAAATCCCATTAAAAAAATAGGATACGCAATTGATGTAAGGGGATTTGCAGTATGGAAAAGTCGCGGAAGAAAAGTGAGCGGTGCACCTGTACCTGCCTGACTCGTAATACCAGCAGGCATTAAAAAGCAGCGTTAGGACCCCTTAACGCTGCTTTTTAAGGCTAACGCCAAACTCGTAATCTAGACGATGGTTTTGTTGTTATATCTTAACTTCCCAGGCAGCTGAAGCTGTTTAATTGCTGGCAACAATACATAAAATTTAAAGATGCTTTTTGTTAAAGTGCCATAAAACAGGTGGAGATCTGTGCATATCCTAAAAGGGCTAATTAATTTCAAATAGTTTGCATAAAAAATTGTTTAAAAATTGCTGGCAAGTATTTTAAAATAATTTTCAAAAATGAATTACATAGCTAAACTGCCTGGAGCAGCTAACACCCCTCTTATCAGTGTTTAGACACAGGTATTGTATTTCCAGCTTCTAGGCATGCTCCAACAGATAATCCCTATTCACTTTTGCATTTTACCAAAAGAACAATAAACATAGATACAGCCATAAAAGGAATTGTGTGGGGGGAGTTACATCTTTACAATTCAGAAACTAAAAATAAAGGTTTAATGGCAAGGCAATGCAGTATAAATTTGCAGGTAAAGTAATTAAAGTACATATTATATTATTTTGTCTCTATCCCAACTTGTTTTATGTCCCTTTAAGGTCTATCAAATTGACACGTCGGCAATAAAACAGTGAAATGTTCTCAATTTCTTCATATTTTAGACAGGTTGGTTACCTACTGCAAATATTTAGCAACACAGGTTTTGATGATAGAGTTTAGAAAAATAAAATTACAAACTAATTTTTATTGAGTGTGGATTAAAAAAAATCAAGTTTTTCATATGTTATGCTTTATTTTTAAAACCTGTTGAGACATACACATATAATAATGATATATTTGGAATCTGCTGAAAAAAAACAATATTTAGTTTTTATACTTTATTCACACAAACTTTACTTCTAAAAGTATTTAAAGGGCCATAATACCCACATGTTTAAACACTTGAAAGTGATGCAGCATAGCTGTAAAAAGCTGACTAGAAAATATCACCTGAACATCTCTATGTAAAAAAAAAAGTTATTTTACCTCAAAAGTTCCTCAGTAGCCACATCCCATTGTAAAGGACTTCTAAGCAACAAATTAGTATGTCTGTCCCAGGACAGCGGAAGGAGTGAGCTTTTGTGCACACTCATCTTATTTCCCTATTCAGTGTAAGGAAGTTTACAATAAAATCTCATGAGAGTTAAATTAAATCTCATGAGATCACAGTAAAAGAGTTCATGACCTCAGCACTGCTGATGCTGATTGGCTGCTGTTTATTTCTTCATTTTTGTTTTTTTACCTGCAGCTGGGCAGCAGCTGAGTATAACTTTTTACACAGAACTTACTCTCCTGAGCTGAGGAGATTGTGAGGTAAAATATCTTCCTTTTTTTACATAGAGATGCTCAGGTGATATTTTCCTGTCAGCTTTTTACAGTTATACTGCATCAGTTTCAAGTGATTTAGCATATGAGTATTATGTCCCTTTAAACATGAACTGCAACAAAAAGCTCAAAACCAGCTTAGCTCCTAGGTGGGAAATGGCTTAGCAGCCAAAGGGTTAAGCAATACAAATTTTGGTGTAGACTGTTCCTTTAAGTGCTACTTTCTCTGTCCCCCACCGGGTGATTAATAAAGCCCTGCATAGTTTTAGAGCCCTATTTGTCCATGATGTATGGAGAGTTTAAACCCTTAAAAACAGAAATATAATTTCTTTTCCTCCCCACATTCTAGGTTATCTCGTATTGGTAACCTAGAATGTGGGTAGGAAAAGAAATTATATTTCTGTTTTTAAGGGTTTAAACTCTCCATACATTGTGGACAAATAGGGTTCTAAAACAATGCAGGGCTTTATTAATCACACGGTGGGGGATTAGCTTCCCTATACAGTCCCCTTATAGGGAAGCTTATAAGGGGACTGTAAGAGGTGAATTATTGAGTATAAAAACACCATTATAAACAGCAGAGAACTATTTTACATAATTCTTTCAATAAGATTTCAAAATTAGAGAATCAGATTCGATTACACCTCCACCCAAATGATGAATCTTTAATAAATTAGATTGGAAATCAAAGGAACATTTTGAAAACTTTTCTTGAAAAGGAATGTAAACAGCTTTCAAATCTATTATGAAGGGGATAATAAATGTCGTAGAGTTTTTGCACACAAGCTTAAACGTAAGAAAAATAGGTCATATGTCCTATCCCTTACTAGTTCACATAATGTTAACCTTGACTCCAAAAATAGATTGATGAGGCCTTTAGAACTTACTACAAATCTTTATAAAACCTAATATCAAGTAATACTCCTGATACAATAACCAGATAATGTGAAAGCTCAATAAAATGTTTTATATTTGAAAGACATCAATATCCATGAGATTACATTCAAGCAGCGAGATAATTTGAGTGGTCCTTTTACTTTGAGGAATTACAACAGGCGATTAAAATGGAGGGGAAGAGTTCATGGAGTACTGGAATTCTAGCCTTTCTGATTGCTCCATTATTCTAATGAATAAAATGGTAAAACGCAATAAACAAAGATTTGATAAGACCATAGTACAAGCTGAAGAGTCTCTAAAAATTGTAAATAACTTTGAAAGCAATCCCAACTTTGAAAAAATAAATGAAGATGTAAAAGATCAGATAGCAAGACTCCAGTCTGACATCAAACTCAGAAAAAGGAAAAAAACTATCAAGAGACAATGACGATTTTAAAAACAACAGAGTATATAGCTACCAGTCGATAAGGGGGTCATATGACTCCAGAACTGATGGGTCTGATATTGAAACTGATCCCTCAAAAAATGGATCAAATAGCAAACAGATTTTTTTAGGGGAAGGAGGAGAGGGGGTAGGAAGAGACGTAGGAGGAGGCAATAACAAATTCAGAGAGAGACGGTATCCCTCCCAAAAATGACAACAGCAGAATTACAACCAAAGTCAGGAGAGGTTTCAACAGAGTCGACCACAGAGATTTCTGGGTCGCAGGGGATATTAGCATCCCCTAGTCCGGATCTACAGGTAGTCAACCTCTCCTCTTTTAAACTCAATCTTGCACACATGAATGTGCTTAAAAAAGGATTGTTCTTTTGTCGAACCAACAATCTATACAAATTCAAATTCCTTAAAGATCTTCACTCCTTTGCAAGGTGGGTTGTACTATCTCAGAACATGAAAGGGAAAATTAAAAATTTGATAGAGGCTGTAAATTTGAGCAAGGAGGATAGGTTGGCTATCATGGATCTAGAGGAAATTATGATAGAATCAGAGGGTGGTGAGAATATACAAACACAAAGTGAAGGGGACACTATACAAACCAGAGTCTCCTCACACTTTAGACCTAACAGGTGGAAAAATACATACAAAGACTATCCATCACAGGTATAGTAAATGACAACCTCACTAGGGCCGAAAGGAAGGCCATGAATGAATTAATGAGTGCCAAGCAGGTAGTCATAAAACCTGCCGACAAAGGTGGGAACCTAGTCCTGTGGGATAAAACTAGATACACATTAGAAGATAGCTACTAGACAAGACACAGTACTTAAGTCTCACAGTCCTATCTCCTACCTCCAATCTGAACTATTCAAAATTCTGAATGATGTAAAAATTGAAGGCATCATTGATCTTGCTGAACTTAAATACATGTATCCTGATTTCCCTGTTATACCAGTTTTTTATTGTGTCCCAAAGATACATAAAAATCTTACAAACCCCCCAGGATATCCCATCAGAGCTGGGATATGTAGCCTTACCAAAAATCTAGGCAACTACATTGACTCCTTCCTAAGACCTTTTCTTAACACTATGCCCTCATTTGTGCTGGACACTGCAGACTTCCTGCGGAAAGTAGATTGACTGACTATTCCACAGGTTAGCTCTATTGGTCTCCCTTGATGTGGAAAGCCTTTATTCGTCCATTCCGCACAAGGTGGGTATAAGAGCCTGAAAAACAGTTTCTGATGACAAGGGGGAACACTTACAAAAAGCACACAGATTTTGTGATCAAATTATTGTCCTCACAAACAATGTATTCATGCTTGACGGGAAAATTTATAAACAGCTGAGAGGGACAGCCATGGGCTCAACTTGCACCCCAACTTATGCCTGTCTCCACCTTGGCTCATGGGAAATGAACACTGTATACCAGAATCCACTTTTTGAAAAACACATCCACATGTTGCTTCGATATGTGGATGATGTCAGTCTAGTGTGAAAAGACTCTGTGGAAAGTCTAAACGACTTTGTCTATACTCTAAACATAAATGATAAAAACATCATGCTGACACTACAGTATAGTGAACAAGAGCTAGCTTTTCTTGACATTAAAGTGAGGCTAGAAAGGGGAATACTAGTGACAGAAAACTATCGGAAACAGACTGCAACAAACAGTCTTTTGCTGGCCTCCAGTCACCACCCTGTCCATCTAAAGAAAAGGACAGTTCCTGAGACTGCGCTGGAACTGCTCCTCTAGGAAAAAATATGAAAGGCATGCAGATAAAATGGAAAGACGATTCTTGGAGAGGGGCTATTCAAAATGGAATGTCCACCAGGCTAGAAATATAGCAAGACACACTGACAGAGATACTATGTTATTTCCAAAAATGAAAGAGCCAGCCTCCAAGATTCGTCTTATCAGCAGTTTCAACTTCCATTGGAATGGTCTAAGAGATATATTAAAAAAGAATTGGAATGTATTACTAAGCGATGAAAATGTGGCCCGTGAAGTAGGGGAGTACCCTAGCATTACTGCAAGGAGAGCCCCTAGCTTGCGGGACAAATTGGTTAGGAGCCAATTTATATCAAAACCACCAGAAAGAAATTGGCTTGCAAACCACAAAGTAGTAGGCAACTATCCATGTGGAAAATGTGTGGCCTGTAAATTCATGGTAAAAACAAAAGAATTTGGAACAAATGATGGAAAGGTGTATAAATTGAAACATTTTGTAAATTGTAACACAGGAGGGATGGTCTACCTTCTTTCATGCCCCAGCTTTTATGTTGGAAAAACAAAAAGAGCCATAAAAGACAGAATTATTGAACATCGTGATGATGTTAAGTTTAAAGTCCAGACCAGCAGTGTAGCAAAACACTTTGAAGAATTCCATTTGAGTAATCCTGACTCTCTGCAATTCATAGGCTTAGATAAAGGAATAACGAATGGTAGAGGGGGTGACAATTATAAGGTCCTTTTGTGGAAAGAATGCAGATGGATATCCACTCTCTCTACCCTATTCCCTAATGGCATGAATAAGAAATTGGATATGGCATATCCTTTAATAAATAAAAAAGAATACCTTTCTGACATTACACAGAATAGGGGCAGAGTGAGCGTGTGTGTATAATAAGGAACGCTCTATACATCAATTCTACGCCCTGGCGAAGCCCCGTCCTACCAATAGACGAGGGGGTGAAACGTGCGTCGGCATTGGCTGACCGGCTCACATGATTCCAGTGTGTACAGCTGAATATGGAGCGGTCTTTGCTAATCTGCAAATGAATGCACAGCGCTGACTACTGTATCTCCACAAATACACTAGCGAGTGACCATAAGAAGCCGTGAGTGACAAAAAGAAGGTGCAGTATAAACCTTAAAAGACTTTGGCTATTACGTATGGAAGTACTTTACCACTACGCTTGGAATGGCACTGGCTCCCCTTGCTAAGTGATTTCCTTGCTGATGATTGTAATCCCTAAAGACTTTTGAGATACTTGCTTCTAAACTTTGCACATCTAACAAACGTCTACTGTTGCTTATCGCATGAGACACGCATTTTGGACAAACTTGTCCTGGCATTATCGCTTCTGATCTGCAGCTATTAACCCTTGCTATACATGCTTGACTGCACTAATTTCCATTGCATGTTTATGCTTATTTTGCACTGTATACGTTTGTGCCTTACAGGCTGGGCTTACTGACAACTTAGATCCCTATCTGTTAACCTGCCCAGGCCATACCTCCCTGATTTGTTCTGTGGGGTTCTGTGTGCAGCGAGGGTGTAGTTGGTCAGGAAACCATCCTTAGTGATTCCAACAGTTTTTCTATGCAGTTACACTGGCGCCCTGTGCTTACTTTGAGCAAAAGACCAAAGGGGGAGTGTGAGGGTACCAGAACACCTAAACAATAGTGCTGCTACAGTCCCGTATCTTAAATACCACAGGGAATTTATCCTTGTAGTATACCCAGTGTGCTCTCTTTAAATCGCTTGGCAGTTATCAAGGTTTGATCAAATTCAACAGTGGAATACAAGTGAGTTCGTATATGTACTTGATGTGGTCTCACCTTTATCGACAGTCCAAGGAATGTCCTTTATGCAGGGCCGTCTGCTGCTTCCATAGCATCCATAGATAGGTAAGAACCACACTTCTTTTTCAATCCGTTTGTGCCGCACTTTATTCGGAACTTTTCCAGAGGCGCCGTAAAATTACGCCCACCCGGGGGCGTGTCCGATATGGACTGGGCAATCCTCCAACCGAATGATTCCAGGCCGCAATAGGGATTGACGTGAGACCAGAGTTCCACCAATCCGATTCGCCCTCAAGGACCGCTCCCTCTCGGCAACGAGTCAGCGACTCTGCACAATGTGTTGATGCCGATTTGGCGTCCAGGGTAACCAAGCACTCCGGGGATAATTAGGATAGCACAGAGTAGGGATACTAGCGCTCTCCAGGCAAAAAGATCCACCACAGCAAAAAAGGAGATGAGAGCGCTAGTAGTATAGATAAAACATAACCTTTATTTGGTTATTAAAAGTAGAACAGTAGTCATTTATCAGAACAAATAGAGGGGGTACCTCTGGCTGGCAGGCTTACGCGTTTCGGCTAGGCCGTAATCATAGCATGTTAATGCCAGCCACAGGTGTGCTTTTTATACATAATTGCACCATCATCATTGGATAAAACAAACATGTCATTAAAAACAATAACACGCCCAGAATCTGTTTAACCCCTTACATATTGGAAGGTAACACGGACTCAATTGAACAATTCAAAAAACATAAGTAATAAATAAAAGATGTTTGTTACCATACAGATTGTTAGATATACATACTGGCATCAATGCAGTATTGTTGATTTAAACATTGCAAACTTCGCTTAGTACATATAGGCACAAACAACTTGAATATCACTTTTGATGTAGATAGACATATGGGTTAGATGGAGTAAGATAATATCCTACTATTACTATTCAGATTATTTTTCTCAAAACGCATAACGTTATTTTTGTAAAACAGAGAAAGATAGATATATATATGAATAGAGTAAACCACAACAGGATCAATTTGTATAACCGTGGGGTGCTAAACTAATATGTATATATATTGTGTATATGTTATAGCACATACCCAAATGGACACAATTAGGACTGTGATAGAACATAATGCATATGCTTTAGAATATATTGATACTATAGTATCTAGATATCTCAGATATAAAAAAGGAAATAACACTATTCTGTGCAATGCAGTTAATAGTTGCAGGCTTGCTTCTAGTCCCTATTTTCAGAGCATGTGTAAATATATATATATAGATTTTGAAAAATTACCCCATATGTTACATGAGTATGTATCCATCACAGATAAATGGGACTGTGGTCAATATATTTAATATAATATGTTTAACAACACTCAATGGTAACAATAAGGCAATAGATCCAAAATATATTGGATTATATGTAGGGAGAGAAGCAACTGAGGTAGTGGACATCAGGAGAGGGGAAAAGGAGGGGGAGAGAGAGAGAAGGGATGAAAGAGAAGTAGAATAGAGGAATATTCAAATGGTTGTATCCAAAAAGTCATATCAAATATATGGTAGTCTATCTACCAGACTAAGCCAAAATCCCCAAAGATATGGTAGCTTATTCCCAATAGTTTATAAGGTCGAACTCAGAGTTCAGACCTCTTGGTATCCTAGTATCTAGCTTGAAGATCCATAGCATCTCTCTTTTGGATAGTGCTATTTCCCGATCTCCCCCACGCTTGGGTCTCAGTACCATATCTATAGGTTGCCAAGAAAAACATGTTAAGTTTTTTCCATGGATTTCAGCAAAGTGGTGTACCAGTGGGGTGGTAGCTTTTCCCACCCTGATGGTGGATAGGTGCTCGATAATTCTTGTTCTAATCTCCCTGGTGGTGAGTCCTATGTACTGCTTTCCACATGCTGTACATGTGATACAGTAGATAATGTAGGTAGATGTACAATTCATGCAAAAATTGATATCATAAGTTTTTCCTGTCACCGTCGAAGTGAATTGTTCTGACACCGTCAAATATTCACACGCCCCACATCTAGAGCTACCGCATCTATAGGAGCCTTTACAACTTAACCAGGCACTGCCTTGGGAAGCATCTCTTGTAAGGACTGTAGGAAAAAAGTATATTTCCCAGAGATCGATTTAGTCTATAGGAGCATCTGAGCCCTTCTTTGACACACTGTATGAGTCTGTCGTCTGCAATTAACATTCCAAAGTGTTTTTTAACAATGTTGCAGACTTCCTCATATTGAGCACTATATTCAGTGACAAACGTCACACTTCCCTGGGCTTTGCTTTCTTTGGGCGGTTTATCTTTAAGTAGTTCACACCTATCTACTTTGTCCACCTCTTTGTATGCTCTATTCAGAATTCTTTTTGGATAGCCTCTTTTTGATAGTCGTTTCTTAACTTCTACCATTTGTATTGTGCTCTCTCCAATTTCAGAACAATTTCGTTTGGCTCGCGATTGCATATGGCACATGCTTGGGGTGACAGCTCTTAGCATGCAGTACAGAATTTCCTGATATCGGTTTTCTGTATAGGCTTGTTTCAACAGTGCCATTGGGGTTACCCTTCAGCACTATATCCAGGAAGTTAATCTTGGTAGGTTCAACTTCACTAGTGAATCTCAAACCAATATCATTGGCATTAAGGTCCCTTAGGAAGTCCCCCAAATCATTATGTTCACCATGCCAGATCAAGATCAAATCATCGATAAAGCGTCGATAAAAGGTGACAGAGCCACGCTGGGGATTTCTATCTCCAAAGATTTGGGACAGCTCCCACCAACCCATAAATAGGTTGGCATAGGAGGGGGCGAATTTCGCCCCCATAGCTGTCCCACATCTCTGGAAGTAAAACACCCCCTCAAACTCAAAAAAGTTATGAGTTAGTAGAAATTCAGCCACTTGTAGAATATACTTTTGAAACTCCTTGGAAAAGGAGGACCAGTTCTTTAGGAAGAATGATAGTGCTTCTAACCCCTTAGAGTGTGGAATGGAGGAATAGAGAGCTGTTACATCTATGGTAACCCACAGACTCTTTCCTTCCACCCATACGACATCTTGCACTAAATTCATAAGGTGTTTCGTATCTCTGAGAAAGCTAGGGAGAGCCAGAACAAAAGGATAAAGAATCATATCCAACCATTCAGACAACCGTTCAAATAATGAACCTATGCCACTGACTATCGGACGTCCTTTTACATCAGTCAGAGACTTATGCACCTTTGGGAGGTGATGAAACACAGGAGTGACTGGATGTTCAACATACAGATATGACAATGTGTCATTGTCTAAAAAGCCACTCTCTGCTCCTTCATCCAAAAGGTGCATAAGTTCTCTTTTAAAGCGGTGTGTGGGGTTATCCGATAGAACTGTATAACAATTTATATCGTTCAGCTGTCGGAGGGCTTCATCGATATATTGGGCACTGTTCATAACCACAACTGAGCCACCCTTATCCGCATTTTTAATAACCAGATTTCGGTTGTTGGACAGATAGTTCAAAGCTTCCATTTCCGCTCTGTTTAGGTTACCAGGGGTATTTTTTGTAGAGTCAGCTAAAAGCTTTAAATCATTCTCTACTCTCTTGTAGAATTTTTCTACCACTTGGCCCCTACTGTGTACCGGATAGAACTTTGACGGAGGTTTTAAACTTTTTACTCTATTTACCTCCTGTGGTGAGTCAGATCTATTACTCTCCACTAGGAGGCTATTGAGTGAGACCAGATCACATGATTCAGAGAATGTGAGATCAGTATTCAAATTGGTATTAACCCAATGGGTATTTTGTTCCACATTGGGTGACATAGTGTTATCATTTGAAAAATAGCCTTTAAGTGTAATATTGCGAACCAGCCGGTTCAAATCTATTACTGTGTGAAAGAGATTAAAGTTGGTAGTTGGAACAAATCCTAAACCAAGGCTCAGTACACGCATCTGGGCATCAGTTAACACTATGTCAGAGAGATTTATGACACAAGTCATTTGTATTTTATTTGATTCTTTGCCTCCCTGAGTCTGTATCCCCCTCTCCCCCGACCTGATGTCCCCCCCCTGTCTGGGTTGCTCTGGGGCAAGGAAAAAACCTGTTGTAAATGTTCTTGTCCGATGTCAGAGTTAGCAGACTTATCCTGCCGTTCACTATCAGTCTCATTTGTCTTATTTGAGGTTGTTTCAGGTTCACTGGTTTTATACTTGCTCCCTGTATCTCCCTTTGTGTTATCATATACCATTCCTGTGTTCTTATGTGGTACTGTCCGGGTATCTTTTACTTCACTTGGAGTATGTTTTAAAATACCCCTGCGTGCTGTCACCTCATCTCCACTAGTGCTGTCACCTGAGTCAGCCTCTGTGTCAGAAAATGACACCTGTGACTGTCTTCTGCCTCTTCTGTTTCGTCTCCCTCTGTTTCTATTCTGCAGTCTGCGAACTTGTGTCCGTCTAGTACGGTTCCAAATATACACTGAATCTGTGTCATAGTCTGTTTGATCTCGAATATATTTGTTATGTATACTATACTTACTTTGAGCAGTCAGAAGTTTTTATATATGAGTGTGTTTTTTTTATGTCTACTTAGGATTGTATTTTGCACAATGCATGTTTAGCAGAGACGTACTTTGTCTGCATTTTTTTTAAAAAGACAGTGGATTTATAATTGAACCATTTTTGATACTAATAAATTATTTTTTGGTAACCTATCTTCTTGAGCTGTTTGACTTTTTGTCTAAAAGAGTGCTGTTTTCCCTGTCTTTCCTTGGAATGATGATATGCACATCTTTTCCCCTCTTTTCTTTTTTGTAAAATCGATTAAAATAAAGGTGGGGTTTGTCCAATCCAGAGAAGCAAACTAGGCGATACAATTAATTGAGTATGGTTCCACTCACCAGATCCCTCTTGTTGTATACCTGTGTATTAAGTCACCTGTAATATTTTATCTTGTAAACCTTGAATAAAAAATAATTTAAAAAAAGCCTGGATACCAGGAAGAGCACATATTGCAAGTTGAAAGTAAAGCTTGACCCACACAAAGAGTTGGATATCGCAACCGTGTTAATGTGTCCCCCACCCCCGTAGACTTCAATGGAGCATGCAAGCTGGGGGAAAAAACTAACACTTATACTAGCGCTAACCTGATTGCATTTATGAATTATGCATATTTCACATTCCAATGTTCTTCACATAGAAGAATAGGTTCTAGGTATTATTAAATAGATATTACTATATATATCTTATGAAATTTTGCCAAATATATCTATACCTATATATATATGTGTGATTATATATAGGTATAAGTATATACCGATATATATATAAATAGATAAACATTGGAATGTAAAATATTTACAATAAATAAACAAACACATTCTAAAATATTTATATTGAAGAAAAAATATTTTTCATATTTTCAGGTCTTTAACTACAATGAGCTCCTATATGTGTGTGCATGTATGTGTGTATATATATATATACACACACACACACACACATATATATATATATATATATACATGTGTGTGTGTGTATGTACAGTTGTAATCAAAAGTATTCAACGCCCATTGCAACTTAGGTTTCTTGTCAAAATATACAGACTTTCAAGTGGTTTCCCCAAATTAAACTTAAAATGCAACTTTAATGAATCCTGCAGTCTAAAAATGATTCAACCCCTTCATGGCAAGCATCTTTAGTACTTAGTAGAGCACCCTTTTGCTGTTATGACCTGCTGTAAATGAGATGCATAGCCAGAAACCAGCTTCTGCCAGTGTTCCTAAGAAATCTGACTAAGGGCCTATTGTAGGCCTGAAACGTTGTTGTTCTTTCCTGGGACCCAGCAAAGAGAAATAAAGGTCTTTTAAAAGTTTTTTAAAGCTGGATATTTTATGATTTTGGAGTGACATTGAGACCTGGCAAGACTTTTTTTCGTGCCTCCCTATTACAGGTGTGCTGTCTTCTACATTTGGATTTCCTGAGAAATCGTAGCCCATTCCTCATGAGCAATGGCCTTCAGTTCATTAATATTCTTGGGTTTGCGTGCTGCAACCGCCTTCTTCAAATCGCACCAGAGATTTTCTATGGGGTTCAAGTCAGGTGACTGTGATGGCCTCTGTAGAATCTTCCAATACTTCTGCAAACAAGCCTAGGTAGAATTTGAGGTATGCTTGGGATCATTGTCCTGTTGGAAGGTCCAATAAAACCCAAACTTCAGCATCCTCACAGACCGCATGACGTTTTCTCCTAGGATTTCCTGATACTTTAATTAATCCATCTTGCCTTCAACACACTGCAGGCTTCGAATGCCAGAAGATGCAAAGCAGCCCCAGAGCTTTACCAAGCCACCACCATGCTTAACTGTAGGCAGTGTTCTTATCAGCATATGCTTCATTATTCTTCCTCCAGACATACCACTGATCCATCGGGCCAAAAAGTTCTAGTTTTGTTTCATCGCTTCACAGAAAGAATCCCAAAACTTCTGTTGCATATTTACAGTATATGATTTTGAGCATATTGGAGCCGACTTTTCTTGTGCTTTTGGGTCAATAGTGGTGTACGTTTTGGAGTTCTGGCATGGAAACCTTCAGCATTTAGTTTACTCCTTACTGTGCAAAGTGAAACCTCAGTGCCTGTTGCCACCAAGTTTCGCTGCAGGTCTTTTGCAGTCACTCAAGGGTTTTTCTCAACCTGCCTAGCTTCCTTTTTCTGCCCCGTCCAGGTAGTGTAATGACTGTTCCTTTAACTTTAAACTTGCGAACTATGCTTCCAATGGTGTCTCTAGGAACATTCAGTACCTTCGCTATCTTTTTGTATCCTGTTCCTTGTTTGTGAAGGGCGATGATCTCTTCTCTTAACTTTTTGGACCATTCTTTTGACTTTTTCTAACATGCAATCAAACGTGACACTCAACAAACCCCTAGCCAGTTCAGGTATTTCATGTGTTCTTGCTCAAACACACCTGGTGCAACTAATGAAGCCCTTGATTAGTTGCATCAGGTGTGCTTGAGACAACACCTGTTTTGCATATTTGTGCTGTTGTCAGGAATTCTATTCAGAGTGTTGAATAATTTTGAGACTGCAGAATTCATTAAAAGTTGCATTTTCAGTTGAATTTGGGGAAACCACTTGAAGCATTCATTGTGTTGAGCTCTTTCAATTGCTTTTGTTTCATTTGTTAATTGCAAACAGCTGAAAGTCTGTACATTTTGACATTAAACCTGAATTGCAATAAGGGTTGAATAATTTTGATTACAACTGTATATATGTGTTTATACATGTGTATAAACACATATATATAAATACATAAATACACATATAAATACATCTGTACACACACACACACACATATATATATATATATATATATATATATATATATGTATATATACTTATACATATTTAGAAATGTATGTATATATATATATATATATATATATATATATATATATATATATATACAGGGAGTGCAGAATTATTAGGCAAGTTGTATTTTTGAGGATTAATTTTATTATTGAACAACAACCATGTTCTCAATGAACCCAAAAAAACTCATTAATATCAAAGCTGAATAGTTTTGCCAGTGTTCCTAAGAAATCTGACTAAGGGCCTATTGTAGGCCTGAAACGTTGTTGTTCTTTCCTGGGACCCAGCAAAGAGAAATAAAGGTCTTTTAAAAGTTTTTTAAAGCTGGATATTTTATGATTTTGGAGTGACATTGATGTATATTTGTGAATGTTGAGATGTTATATTGGTTTCACTGGTAAAAATAAATAATTGAAATGGGTATATGTTTTTTGTTAAGTTGCCTAATAATTAATAATTATGCACAGTAATAGTCACCTGCACACACAGATATCCCCCTTGAGTCAACTGTGATGTGTGAGCTTAACCTAGTGAATATAATACAGCAGGAGAAAAGCATAGAAGATGGGTTTCTTTCAGTCCTTGATTTGGCAGCAACTGAGATATTGGAGCTTTGAAAGAGAAAACACTGGCACGGAATAAAAGGTTCATGTAGTGAGGGGGGATATCTGTGTGTGCAGGTGACTATTACTGTGCATAATTATTAGGCAACTTAACAAAAAACAAATATATACCCATTTCAATTATTTATTTTTACCAGTGAAACCAATATAACATCTCAACATTCACAAATATACATTTCTGACATTCAAAAACAAAACAAAAACAAATCAGTGACCAATATAGCCACCTTTCTTTGCAAGGACACTCAAAAGCCTGCCATCCATGGATTCTGTCAGTGTTTTGATCTGTTCACCATCAACATTGCGTGCAGCAGCAACCACAGCCTCCCAGACACTGTTCAGAGAGGTGTACTGTTTTCCCTCCTTGTAAATCTCACATTTGATGATGGACCACAGGTTCTCAATGGGGTTCAGATCAGGTGAACAAGGAGGCCATGTCATTAGATTTTCTTCTTTTATACCCTTTCTTGCCAGCCACGCTGTGGAGTACTTGGACGCGTGTGATGGAGCATTGTCCTGCATGAAAAGCATGTTTTTCTTGAAGGATGCAGACTTCTTCCTGTACCACTGCTTGAAGAAGGTGTCTTCCAGAAACTGGCAGTAGGACTGGGAGTTGAGCTTGACTCCATCCTCAACCCGAAAAGGCCCCACAAGCTCATCTTTGATGATACCAGCCCAAACCAGTACTCCACCTCCACCTTGCTGGCGTCTGAGTCGGACTGGAGCTCTCTGCCCTTTTACCAATCCAGCCACGGGCCCATCCATCTGGCCCATCAAGACTCACTCTCATTTCATCAGTCCATAAAACCTTAGAAAAATCAGTCTTGAGATATTTCTTGGCCCAGTCTTGACGTTTCAGCTTGTGTGTCTTGTTCAGTGGTGGTTGTCTTTCAGCCTTTCTTACCTTGGCTATGTCTCTGAGTATTGCACACCTTGTGCTTTTGGGCACTCCAGTGATGTTGCAGCTCTGAAATATGGCCAAACTGGTGGCAAGTGGCATCTTGGCAGCTGCACGCTTGACTTTTCTCAGTTCATGGGCAGTTATTTTGCGCCTTGGTTTTTCCACACGCTTCTTGTGACCCTGTTGACTATTTTGAATGAAACGCTTGATTGTTTGATGATCACGCTTCAGAAGCTTTGCAATTTTAAGAGTGTTGCATCCCTCTGCAAGATATCTCACTATTTTTGACTTTTCTGAGCTTGTCAAGTCCTTCTTTTGACCCATTTTGCCAAAGGAAAGGAAGTTGCCTAATAATTATGCACACCTGATATAGGGTGTTGATGTCATTAGACCACACCCCTTCTCATTACAGAGATGCACATCACCTAATATGCTTAATTGGTAGTAGGCTTTCGAGCCTATACAGCTTGGAGTAAGACAACATGCATAAAGAGGATGATGTGGTCAAAATACTCATTTGCCTAATAATTCTGCACTCCCTGTATATATACCCCCAATCGCACGCGTTCCAGCACTCCAACTTTGGTAGTTTAATACCGGACCTGGGTGCAATCCTCTAAACACATGTAGATACGAAAACAGGAAAGGGAGGGCACTCTCAGGATTTATATGAATAGAAGATCATTTATTTTTCATCATGACAACATAGAAAAATCATAAGTCGACGTTTGGGCCTACAAGGAAGCCTTCATCAGGACAAATAAGAAACTCCAATAGGCACTCCGTGCCGTATCAACCTGGTGCGTTCCCTTTCCTGTTTTCGTATACAGGGAGTGCAGAATTATTAGGCAAATGAGTATTTTTTCAAGCAGTAAAAATAAATAATTGAAATGGGTATATATTTGTTTTTTGTTAAGTTGCCTAATAATTATGCACAGTAATAGTCACCTGCACACACAGATATCCCCCTAAAATAGCTATAACTAAAAACAAACTAAAAACTACTTCCAAAACTATTCAGCTTTGATATTAATGAGTTTTTTGGGTTCATTGAGAACATGGTTGTTGTTCAATAATAAAATTAATCCTCAAAAATACAACTTGCCTAATAATTCTGCACTCCCTGTATATATATATATATATATATATATATATATATATATATATATATATATGTTATAGCCTTTTTTTTTCAAACACCTTATACCATATATCTGAGCCCTTCTAAATATCATATATATATATATATATATATATATATATATATATATATATATATATATATATACACACTCCGCTAATCCGCATCTCCGGACCAAACAAAGAAAAAAAAGAGAAATTATATATAGAAAAAAAAAATCACAACTTTATTATGAAGAGAAAAATATTTTAAAATCCTTTACATGTAAAAACATAAAAATTCAGTTACAAGCCTGTAACCAAATGCAACAACAGCAGCCAAACATGTTTCGTATATATACATTTATTTAATAATTTTTATCAGATAGTGTTTTTATGAGTGTAACTGTACTTTTAAATGTATCTATGTTGTGTTTTATGGAACTTTTTTTTAATTCACTTTACGTGAGTTCTTCAGTCACCATAACCTGATGTGTGAAAATTGCAATTTTGCTCAAGCCGGTTTAATTTCAACTTGTAATATGCGCGCTATTTGCAATGCGTGCAAAAAATGTTTAAAAACCTGATATTGTTCATGCTCAAAAGTTAAAGTGTCACTTGTAATCTAGCCCATAGTTTTAATAGCTATGCTAATAGTGACTAGGGAGATGACTTTTAGGGGCATATGTATCAAGGTCTGGCGGACCTGATCCGACACTGCGGATCAGGTCCGCCAGACCTCGCTGAATACGGCGAGCAATACGTTCGCCGTATTCAGCATTGCACCAGCAGCTCACAAGATCTGCTGGTGCGACGACGCCCCCTGCAGACTCGCGGCCAATAGGCCGCCAGCAGGGGGGTGTCAATCAACCCGATCATACTCGATCGGGTTGTATTGTGGGGATGTCTGTCTGCCTGCTCAGAGCAGGCGGACAGGTTATGGAGCATCAGTCTTTGTGACCGCTGCTTCATAACTCTGTTTCTGGCGAGCCTGCAGGCTCGCCAGAAACACGGGGCATCAAGCTCCATTCGGAGCTTCATACATATGCCCCATAGTATCCAATCAGGATGCATATCCCGTGAAGGAAGGGAGCGTGCATTTGGCATGTGCAGCAAAGTCACCTTATTTCCTTCCTCAATTTAAATAAGTTTACAATGAAATCACATGAGACCACAGTAAAGCAAAGTGTGATGCTGATTGTTTTTGTTTTCACTAGGCAAATGACAGTAAATGTGTAACTCTAAATCACAGAACACTTACTCTTGTGATTTGAAGGAATTGTGAGGTAAAATATCTTCCTTTTTCAAAATATATAAACACATATTAATGTCACATTTTACAGCACATACATATATAAGAATGTGTACTTTACATTACATTAACCAATATATTTACAGAGTGTGGATATACAGTGGCGTAACTAGGGTTGGTGTCACCCCCCCAGAAAGCAGACACACACAAAAACACAGGCACACACACATACAAACACTCAGACACACTTAAAAACATACTCAGATGCATACACAAACACTCGGAAACACACTCAGACACACACACAAAAACACTGAGACACACACACACACAAAAACTCAGACACACTTAAAAACATACTCAGATGCACACACAAACACTCGGAAACACACTCAGACACACACACACACACAAAAACTCAGACACACACATACAAAATATGTAAACTGCACTGCATTAATTATAAAGCTCATGCCTAGAGCTGCTCCCTGGCTCAGCAGAGCATCAAATGAAAGATAAACAGAGCACTCTAAAATAAATCACTGAAGAAAAGGTTTAGGCGCGCAAACTATGAAAATTCTGCTCTCTGACTCTGTTCCAAGTCTGTCAGTGCACAGCCCCGGGCCGCGTGCCTACCGCTTCTTGTGGCCAATCACCTCTGCACTCTGCCCACCCCAGACCC